>NW_009630513.1:0-1366 GCF_000690535.1 Cariama cristata
GGCTTCACACAACCCAGCTGTGTAGCCCCAACTCCCCCTGCCATCACCCCAAAACAGGTCCTGGGCAACTGGGGGAGTGCTGGGGGGTGCAGCTGGGTTTTGCAGAGGATACAGGACTGGGATAAACATCTCCCAGAAAGGGAGGAGGGGGATTTCCCCAGCACCTCTGCATCCCGCTGAGATCTCCCCATCCTGGTATCTCGGCGCCAAGTTTCTCCGCCATCAGCTTTTGGGTCCCTTGTACATCTAAAATTGATATTCCCCCCACCTAAAATTGATATTCCCTCCAAGATCCCAAAATACCGCAGCTCTCAGCACTCATCCTGCAGCCGTCGGGGAACGCTGGGCCCACAGCAGCCCCCCCGTACCCCCCATACCCGCCATGCTGATGGAGGCTGCAGGCAGGAGAGGGCCAGGCAGGGCTCCCCCCATCCCTGCCTTCCCTGCTGCCCGTCTTTGCCATGGTGGCTTTGCACCCTCCCACCAAGGCAGGTCTGAAGGGATTCCCTGGGGGACCCCATCCATGGGACATGTCCCATCCATGGGACCACGCTCTCCTGGGTCCTCCCAAGGGTGGGCACCCAGCTGAGGGACGGCAGGACACCCATGTCGATCCCCAGGACGTGGGTGCTGGCACCGCGGGGTGACAGCACGGTGAAATGCCAGTGCCACCATCCCGGGAAGCTCCCATCCCGCCGTGTCCCACTCCCACCCAGAAGGCTGGGGGGCTCCTGAGGAAGGACCAGCTTGATGCAGGGAGGGCACAGCACCCATGGGTGCTCACTCGCACCCATGCACTGGAGCAGGCACACAAGAGACTGTGCCCAAACACCCAGGGAGGGCTGAGCAATATCACAAATGCATTTGTTCCACCACAGCCCCCTCTTTGCATCTCTAATTGCATGGTGTGCCCTTGAATTTGCATAGAAGGCTTAAAATATAATTAATTTTTGGCACCTGGCAAAGCCTGCACGAGGCTAATCCCTTTAGATTTTGCAGCCTTATCTCATTTGAGTGTTTATCTAGTTAAGCTTAATGGGTAAAGGAGAGGAAAAAAAGAACTCAGCTGCACTTATCTGAAGAGTTGCTCCTTCCCCTGGGCAGCCCCAGCGTGTTGAGGTTCAGCAAACGAAAAGCAGCAAAAAGCAAAACAAGGGCACGATCCCCCCTACAACTGCCCAGCCCCAGCCCCAACGGAGCCTCTGGGCTTTATATTGCAGCCAAGCGGCCTTACAGACCCAAAGTTTGTGGGTTACGACGACGTGATGAGACACCTTGGAGGGGCTCCTGCATCCCTGAGCATCCCCGAGCATCCTCGAGCATCCCCAAGGCTTTCCCGGGCCTGGGGCAGACTCACGTGTAGAGC
>NW_009630513.1:1401-3478 GCF_000690535.1 Cariama cristata
GTGTGGGTGGTTGTGGCCGGGCGCCCCCACCCCCGCCGATGAAGTCGACTGCGGAGAGGTGGGGAGAGCAGCGAGGTGAGCTGGGATGGGCCATTTCCCTGCCTCCCCCTGCCCTGATGGCACCCACGGGTCGTGTAGCACCCTGGGTTGCAGGAGCATCTTGGGGAGGTGCAGCATCCCAAGTTGCCGCAGCATCCCAGGGAAGTGCAGCGTCCCTGTTTGCAGCTGAATCCCAGGAAAGTGCAGCATCCCGAGTCACCAGAGCATCCCAGGTCACCAGAGCATCCCGGGTCACCGCAGCAACCCAGGGAAATGCAACATCTCAGTATGCAGTAGCATCCTGGGTCACCGCAGCATCCTGGTTGTCACGGTATCCTGGGGACATGCAGCATCCCAGGTCACCGCAGCATCCCAGGTCCCAGCAGCATCCTAGGAAAGCAAAGCATCCCAGGGAAATGCAGCATCCTAGGTTGCTGCAACATTCTGGGATATCACAACATCTTGGGTCATTGCAGCATCCCAGGTCATGGCAGCATCCCGGATCACAGCAGCATCCCAGGAAAATGCCAGCAAGAAACGGAGGAAAGGAGCCGGCTCTCTTCTTCCCTGCATAACAGCCCTCGTGTTGCAGGCTGGACAAAGTGGGTAAAATTACTCGGCTCCCTTCTTCCCCCGTAACAGCCCTCGTGTTGCAGGCTGGACAAAGTGGGTAAAATTACCCTATCATTGTCTCCAGAGTGGGCATTGAAGGAGAATTAGGGGAGAATTACCTCTCCCTTAAAGCCTGTCATTTAGGGGAATTGCAGACACCAATATATCCGTTTTCACAGCTGCAGTTTCAGCCGGGTGGTTCAGCCCCCTCCAGCCAGCAGAGCCCATCGCCCGCCCGGCGAGCCCCCGGGCACTCGCTGGAGGGGTCATGGTGCCAGACCCCAGCCCTTCACTCCCGCTCGATGCAGCGGGAGCAATGGGTGCATGGGGGTACCCCAACTTCTCCCACGATCATCCTGTGTGCCCCCAGACCTGAACCCTCCCATCGGCACAGCCAGCGGCTGCTCAGCCAGCCCAGGAACGGGCACCACGTGCTGCCAGGCTGGGGTATCCAAGCTGTTACAGGAATCAGAGCATGACCCATCTCCCCAAAACCAATACATTAATCCCCACGGAGCCGTGATCCGGCTGGGTTCGCATACGGGTGTCCAAGAAACAGCAACCGAGCTCAAGGAGGGGACCCCAGTTCTCCCAGCAGATTTATCTTCCCGACTTAATATTCAGCCAGCTCTCAATTTTGACGCCATCCATCCATTTCCAAATCTAATAAGATATTCCATTAAAAAAAGATGCATTTGAATCTTGGGCTCCAGCAGCATTAATATTAAAAGTGTATTGAATGCAGGAGTTTGTTTGAATGCAAACACGCTTCAAAGCCGGCGGCGGTAGATAAACCCTTTTGCCAGCTCCGTGGGTACAGAAACAAGTTATTACCGCAGGCAGTGTCCAATTTCACACGGAGATTTGCCTTTTCCGCTACACCGGTTCCCGGCAGCGGAGAGGGGGAAAATGTGGGGATGCTGAACCCCAGCATTTCCTGGGCTGGGCTGGGACCATTTCTGGGTCTGTGGTACCGGCAGGGATGCTGATCCCGATGCTGTGGGGAAGGAGCCCGATGCTGAGTGCATCTTTTGCCATGCCGGTGGTTGTGGCACATCCCTGCCGGCGGAAAAAGGTAGCTGCCAGCTGGCGGGAATTAATTAATGGCAGATGAACATTGAATGTGGTTGGATGGCTACAGCCTTAACCGCCTGGTTAATTGGGGCCGGGGTGCTCAGCACTTCCAGAGGGGTGTTTGCAGGGATCGTTGTCAGATCGGAAAGCACATTATAGATTGTATAAAAATTAGCCTGTAACTTTGCTTAAATTGCTGGTTTTCCCCCTGCTTTGGGATGAAAAACCTCGAGGCGGGGAGGAGAGCTCTGCTGCTCCGCTCTCCGTGGGGATGCTGGCCGGGGTCACACGATATTTCCCATTTCATCGTCCCCAAGCCCCAGGTGGCTGTGAAAAGGGGGAGACAGGTGAT
>NW_009630513.1:3515-11813 GCF_000690535.1 Cariama cristata
TCCCGCACCCCCCAGGGGGCTGGATCCACACCAGGAGAAGCATTCGCTGTGAATTGATCAGGACGTGGAAGCAGCTCTTTACAGTGGGGGTGATTGTCCCCGCTGCCACACCGGACCAGGGACCTGGGGGAGATGCTCAGAACTTGGGTCAGCGGGGAGCAGGGCCCTAAATCCACCCCTAAGAGGCTGTTCACAGGGATGAGCATCCCTGAGCATCCTGGATGAGCTTCAATGGGAGCTGGACTCGGTGCCACGATGCTGGTGTGGGGTCTGGGGACCGGGGCCTGGGGACCATCTCAGCCTCTCCGTGGGCTGGTGCGGGGATGAAGCCTGACCCCATGCCTTGGATGAAACTGGTCCCATTCCTGCGCCCGAAGGTTGTGAGCGCTGCAGTCCCGTGGGAGATGCAGCAACTCAGGGCTCAGTGTCCTCGTCCCCCTCCTCTCCCAGCCCTGGCCAGGGTGCAGGACCCTCCCCGAGGCTGGCAGCAGAAGGGACCACGGGTGGCACATCATACCCCAGCCCATCTGCCTCATCGGGGATGGAAAAATGGGGTAAAAAACCTAACTAAAGGGATTCCTTCACATGCCTGGGCCCCAGGCATCGCTCCCCCATCCCCAGCCAGGAGCTGCCGCCCCGGCAAGGCGCTGGCCAGCATCAGCCGAGGCCATTTTGCAGTGCTGTGGCTCTCCCCCCCGTGACTGATAACAGAAGCACTTACAGCTGTCTTCTTCCTCCAGGAACACTTTGCTGACGTAGCAGGCGTAGACGAAGCCAAAGAGCTGCAAAACAAATGCGGGCAGAGAGAAATCGGTTATTGGGGCGATGGGCAACGCAACCAGCACGGTGTCGGTGGGGGGACAGAGCTGGGTGCTGTGAGGTGGATGCCTGGGAGCATACTGGGGGGACTGGGAGCATCCTGGGCAGGATCAGGGCTGCCTCCAGGCTGGCAGTGCCAGACCACATCTCCGGTGGGTCCAGGTGCTGGTTTGGGATGCAGCAAGGTCAGATGGATTCAGCTGCGCCGGGGCAACAAGGGTGGTGGCAGCGCAGAGGGTGCTGAGCCCCACGTAACACTGGGTGCCCCTTTGGTGGGTGCACGGCAGCTACTCTGGACCTCAATTCCCTTTCAAGCTTTATTTTCTTGCAGCCTCCAAGGCTCCCCAAGAGCTTTGCATCCAGGTCTGTCCCCTTCCCACCTCCCCATGGGGTGAGACAGCCACCAGAAAGGGGGGACCCTCCCTTTGCAGCAAATGGCACATCCCACCCGCTCACACTCTGGCAACGCGTCTGGGTGCATTACACCGAGAGCTCCTCGATTTCTGCAGCATCCAACCCACAGCCTGACAGGTTTTGGGGTGGGCAGCACCCCCCGGTGCTGGCAACAGCTCCATCTGCTCCTTTCTTCCCAGCCTTGAGCCAGCACCACCCTTGATGCTATAAACAGGCACTGATGCGTGATGGCACGGTGGGACATCTCCAGCTGGCCCACGGCAGCTCTGTCCACCCCGGTTCCTGCCATCATCCCCCTTCTCTCACTTCATGATTTGGGATGAAGAGAAAAGGTATCGGCAGCTGCCCTTACCGCCAGGAATATCTGCGTGGCACTGCTCACTACCTCGATGTATTGGTAGTCGAGCAGGCAGCCGCTGACGGTAATGACGTGATGGTCCTCAGGTGCCAGGTTAGAGTTCATCACCGGCGTCACCAGGCAGCCCGGCCCGTTTTCCATCCACCACGAGCGATGCAGTGAGGTATTGAAGGTCATGATGAAGTCTCGGTCCTACGAGAGGGGAGCAGAGGAGGAGGCACAGACGATGGAGCTGGAGAGCTTTGCAGAGAAGCTGGACAGAAAATGGGCTTTTCCAACCCGAGGATGGTCCGGGAGACCCAGAATGCGGCCAATGAACCCCTGCATCTCCCTAAACTGCAGCCTGCATCCTGGGGTTTGTGGTTTCCTCCTACACCAGTGTCACGGACCATTTGGTCAAGCAGCATCCAGCCACAATGACCAGGTGACATCATGGATGTCACAGAGCTGTCACCAGCATGGCAGTTTGGCCTTGAGGCAGGGAAGGAGCTGCTTGCGACGCTGCCGGCCGCATCCAGCCGTGCCAGAGGCAGTACCATGGGACCACCCTGACAGCACGGTCCAGGGATGCAGGGCAATCCCTTCTGCTTCCCCTGGGGTTTCGGGGTGCCATCCCCCCATCCCCATCCCCACAGAGCCTTGCAGGGGCCCCACTCATGCACGTTCCCTCCTCGTAAGCCCATGACCAGGCTTTGGGGCTCTCCCTGTTTCATCTCCAGCAGCTTTGAGGTGCCAGGGGGGTTAGCAGCAGCCTCCTTGCTGCAAGGCACGGCTGCAGGTTGTCACCAGGCTCGGATAAGCTGCAGGGCTAATCCCCCAGCCCCTGCCTGCGTCCTCCCCATAGCAAGCTCCTGTGAGGTTAAGCTCCTGAGCTCAGTCCCAGGACACACCATGGCATGTTTGATGCCGATGCCCCTGCCCGTGGATCCAGCAGGGAGATGGAGATTGCACGGGTTGGGATGCAGCCCCAGCACAGGGCTCTGGCAGGCAGCAGCACAGCTGGGTGAGCACCCACCCCACGAAGGGTCCTCCTGGCACAGCTGGGTGAGCACCCACCCCATGAAGGGTCCTCCCAACCCCTTTCCACACCACCAGCCCTCAGGTATGCAAGGGGCTGGGAAATCCGCTGAGCATCCTTTGTAGGAAATCGCCAATCTGGGATTAAAAGATTTTTGCTAGTGGAGGGTGGAAAAAAATAGGAAGAAAGTGGGTTTTGGTTTCTAAAACCAAAGGATGTGGGTTTAGGCACTGGGAAGCACAAAAAGGGGGTGTTGTGACATTGCAGCATCACTGAGAGATGGGGGATTTCCACCAAAAACAGTGGGAGTGAATCCTCCCCTATTGCATCCTCCGTGCCTGCTGCACATATCCGGCATTTCAGTTTTTTAGAAGAGCCTCAAATGACCTGTAGCAACATGTGAAGATGGTTTCACCCATCAAGCCCCCCAAGAAACCCTTCTCCCCCCTGCAAGCATCCACAGAGCGAGTCGGAGCCTGTTTCCCCAAGCCTTCTGCGATGCCCCCAGCGCAGCACAGGGACGGCATCCTCAGAGTGGGAGTGGGACGCCAGAGCAGGGCACATCCTCGGCACCGGTACCCCAACCGCAGGCTGAGGATGCTCAGACCATCTAGTGAGGCACCATCGTCTCATTAAGTTTTGCTCTTTTTTGTGTAAGAGCTATAATTTAATAGCCCAGGGTGGGGCAGAGAGGCACGGCCTTGCTCCCATCCTCAGCCCCATCACCACCGAGTGAATTTTCAAAGCCACTAATGATGTCCGGCCACTCTCCTGCTGCTCCCGGGTGCTTGCAGAGCCTCAGGAGACCCTGGAAAATTGGGAAGCAGCACCGGGGGGTCTCCTCCTCCCCATCCCACTGCCTTGCCCATCCCTGCCTGCACCGTGAGCTGAGCTACTGGACACACTGTCCCAAATTTCTCTGTCATTGTTCGTCCCCACTCCCCGTGTCCCTTCTCCACTTTATCTCCTCGCCGGCACGTTAGGAAACAACACCGTCCAATTTCTGCACCCCAGAAAGCCCGGCAGTGCTGAAGGCTTGCCGGTGATTAACGAGTGCCCTGCAATTCCTGACTCACCAACCTCATTAATTTTGCTCTCCTGCTTCAAACCCCCCCTGACCCAGCCACCTTGGCCTGAACCGTCTGTCTGCCCATCCCACACGCAGCCGGGTGCTCCGTGCTGGAGCCAGGACCCCCCCTGGGGAGGCACCCCCAGCACCCAGGCACGTGCTTTGCTGCCAGGGTGGGGGCACCCACAGGCTCTGGGTCCCTTTTGGCGGCAGAGCTGTGGAGCAAGGAAAGGAGGAGGAGGAGGGTGAAGGCAGGACAGCAGGAAAGCTGGAAAGCTGGAGGGAAGGTGGATGGGGGAGGAAGAGGAGGCAGGCAGAGGGCATTACCTGCGACAAGCGTCCGACCTCCAGGTAGAAGCAGATGATGAAGGCGTTCCAGCCGACCCACAGCACCAGCCACACCGCGTACTGCCAAGAAGAGAGCCGGTCAGGGCATGCCATGCTGAACAGGCATCCCCCGGTCCATCCCTGCTCTGCCCTGCTCACTGGATCCCACCAGATCCACAAGGATTTGGATTTGGATGCAGGAGGGGACCTGGGGCTGAGCCATCCCTGGGAGGTGACGATGCTGCACCCGGGCGCGGAGAGCGGCATCCGCAGCGGTACCTACCATCATGAGGTATTTGGATCTGTACTGGATGGTCCCAAAAATACCCAAAATAACGGCCATGATGTGCAAAAAATTAGCCAGGATGGGTGCCCACTGGTACCCCAGGAAATCAAAGATTTGCCTCTCCAGCGCCGCTACCTGCAATAGAGCAAAGGAGGGGTTGTAGGTATTAAAGCAGGGCATCGGTCACTGTAGCAGCTCCCGGGATGCTGAAGGCAAAAAGCAGCTGGTAATTAATGGGAAAGCCCGTGGATAATTAGTTGCAATGGGCTGAAACGTCTGCGTGATGCATCGGCTGGCAGTGGGTGAATGCACGGCAGCGAGCGAGGGGTTATTAGGAATATTTGGAGCTGAGAAGGGAAAAGCAAGGAGATGTCAGCGTGTCGCTCCATCAGCACCCTCTGTGCCTCAGTTTCCCTTGCGTGCTCAGGTCGTGCACGGGGTCCCCCAGTATTTTGCAAGTGATTTTTCTGCCCATCCTGGCCAGCTCGTCCTGTGCCTTCCCGTTTAACGCCATTGGGTTTTGATTGCTGTTATCATTTGTAATCCATAAAAAAGGACGTGATGCAGCTTAATAAACTGCACGCCATGCAAAATTAGAGATGGTAGCTGGTGTGGTCTGCCTGTTATCCCAGCGCTTATTTATGGCTCTATTTGCTACCGGCTCAGGGTCTATTACTCTTAATTACAGGATTAGCTTAAAGAAAGGTGGTAGCAAAGGTAAGGTGGGAGCACTGGAGCATTCACCAATGGTTTTAAGTTAAAAAAGGGAGATTTGATGAGGTTTTTTAGGGAACTTCAGGGTGCGTCGGACGCTGCAGTCCCCGAGGGCGCAGGGACAGGGCTGCAGCGAGCTGTGTCTGCAGCAGCCTTGCAAACCAAAGAAATTCTTTACATTTATCTTTTTGACAGCACAGCCCTGTCTCATCGCTCTTTGAGATGCCCCAGATTCACCTGATAAACCTTGTGAGCTCCAGGGCCCTGAGTCCTCCCCGTAGCACCGTGCCTCAGTTTCCCTTCCCAGTGTAATGGCTCTCATCCTGGCAGAGAAGTGAGAGTTTATCCTGAAAATTGCAGGAGAAAATGGGGTTTATATCCCTCCACCCTTCACCAGCAGATTCCCCCGGTGATCTGGATTTAGGGGAGCTCCATCCTGGCACTCCATGAAGCTCCCATGGGGGTTACGGCCGCGGGGCTGCCCCAGGGCCCTGCAGCATCCCTGCCCATCCAGCCTCACCTAATGTGTCCCAATTACAAGGGGGAAATGAATGAGGTGGCAAAAGTCCTTCCCAAAATGTTTTGGGAGGATGAGCCATGGCTAATGCAGCTGTGTGGGCAACCGCCAGCCGTGCCTCAGTTTCCCCATCCATAAAGCATCACACACTCACCGCATTGGCTTAGTGAAGGCTCTAATTAACGCCTGTTTTAGCCCAGCTCCATCCTGCCAGCGGGTGGAAAGCCAAAGGCAGAGCTGAGGACCGTGGTATCCCATCCCCTCCCCTATCCCCGGGATAGGATTCGCCAGATCCGTGCCTGCAGGACCCTGGTTTCAATTAAAGGCGATACAACGGCATGGAGCAGCCGAGCCCGGACAGCTCCTGAATCCGCAGGGCCAGGGCCAAAGCTATTTGCATTGAGGCTTAATTCACTTCCACGCTATTTAAACTCTCCGAGGAAACAGCCTTTGGAAATACTTACAACTGGGCCGTAAATCTTTTAAATTGAGGAATGTAAATAATAAATGATACAAGGAGCGCGGTGCTCGGGGTTTTATAGCCATCCATCGATCTGGTGGCTGTTGACAGAGCTCCTTAGCAGGAGCTGGATGCCAAGGCTGTGAGTTTTGGGGACCGCTGAGTCTCCGAGCCATGGGATGGGGCTGGGAAGAGCCTCTGAGAGCATCCCATGGAGCTGGAGCGATGTGCTTGCACCCACACGGCTCCTTAATTCTGGCCCATCAAGCTAAGACAGGCTGAAGGAGAAGGAGCTGGGGAGAGCCTGGCTGAACCGAATCCTTCTTCAGCCCAAGGAGAGGCAAAATTAATGGCAAACATCACCGTCTCCCCGCAGACAAGCGAGGGTTGCTAATTGCACCGAAAAACGTTACTGGAGCCACCCTGGCAGGTAAAATCCTGCTTCGTGTGTGCTGATATTTAAGCATAGTCCCTCCGCACAAAAAGCAAATCCTGGTTTTTTTTCAGCCTCATCAGATCCTGCTTAAAGTTAAGGAAAATACGGAGACACAGCACAAACGCGGCGAGTCTGCAGCTGCAGCTCCCCCGGCATTCACCACCCGCAAAGCACCAAGGGCAGCCCAAGGGCAGGACAGCAGCCTTATGCCTGGTTTCATGAGTGGGGAAACTGAGGCACAGCCATGCTCCAGAGGGAGTGGGGGGCACAGGTTTGGCAATCCTCGCACAGGGCATTGCGGGGCTGAGCAAGCACCAGCTTTGGCTCAGACCGATGCTCTTGGCTTGCTCCAAGCATTTCTCACCGCTTGCTCACTGTGGACCCCAGGCTGGTCCAGCACTGGGAGCATCCTTGCCCGATCCTTTGGGGGTGAGATGTCCCCCGGCAGCAAACTTCAAGACACCCAGGCTTTTCATGCCAGCCGTTCATCAACGGTGGCCCTAAATGAAGCAAGAGCAGGGAGCAAGCCTGGCTGCAGGGCTCGGCGTCGCCTGCAAGCACGGCAAGGGGCTCTGCAAGCTCTCGGCGTGCTCTGCAGGAAACCTCTGAGCAACTTGGGGACCGGCAACATCCAACCCCCCAAACCTAGGTGACTTGTGGAGCTCAGAGCATCCTCCTCCAGGCTGTCCTCCTCCTATAAGGGGTATTTCCCATGCTAATAGCAGCCCGATTAACAACCCACCCTCATTAACACCCTGCTCTCCCTTTCAGCTCTTACTGGTGCTCCATCAACCAAGCTGTGATGCTCCTGGGGGTGTGGGACCGGGAACCACACACCATCCTGCTGCTAATTAAGATAAACCTGCAGCCGATCAATGCAACGAGTTTTAGGGCTCCCTCTGAATTAAACACTCTCTAGTTTATTGATCAGCCCCAAAAGTTCCCTTTGCAGCAAATCATATCAATTAGTCGGGAGCAGGCGTGCACCAGAGTCCTGCTAATTGAAACACATTGCCTGCAATGATTTTATTTTAATCAAGAAATCGAAGCGGGCGAGATGCTGGGACCAGGCTCTGTCAGCACGTGGCGGTCCCCAAGGAGGACCACGGCTGGATGGGATGCGTGCGCAGCCCCTTGGGGACAGGGAGCTGCTGGGGCTCAGCCTGGGGATTCTGGGCAGGCAGAACCGGTCAGGCAGAGCTGGAGGAAAATGGGATTTTTTTCAGGGGTGCTGGCACCAAATTCATGTAAGAAGGAGCTCACCTGTCCCCAAGTCACCCCTTGGTTATGGCATCTTCACCTTCCTTGGACCCATCCTGTTACTTGGTGGGGTCTTCCCAGTCCTCCCCATGACAAAGATGGAAGAGATGAATCCCACCCCGGCTGTGATGGGAGGATTGCACAGACACCGGACAGCACCTTTGCCCATGTCCCATCCCCAACACATTTGATACTTTGAGGTTGGAAATCACTCGTGCAGCCCAGCTGGGCAGCACTGGGCCCTGGGAAGAGCATCCCTGACCCAGTACCCTCCAACCCACTGCAGCATTAAACCAGAAATCTTCTTGGCAAGCAGCTGTCATTTTTGCTCTCTCAGAGCCAGAGAATCACAGGATAGGTTTGGTTGGAGGGACCTTCAAAGATCATCCAGTTCCAACGCCCTGCCACAGGCAGGGACATCTTCCACTAGACCAGGGTGCTCAAAACCCTGTCCAACCTGGCCTTGAACACTTCCAATATAGAATCAGAATGGTTTGGATTGGAAGGGATCTTCAAAGATCATCTAATCCACCCTCCCTGCCATGGGCATGAACATCTTTTGAGCATCTTTCAGGTTGCTCAAAGCCCTACCCAATCTGACCTTGAACATTTCCAGGGAT
>NW_009630514.1:0-5302 GCF_000690535.1 Cariama cristata
AGCTTGGTGTCATCGGCAAACTTGGTGAGGGTGCACTCCCATCCCACTGTCTGTGTTGTGGACAGAGATGTTAAACAGTGCTGGTTTGAATCCCGACCCCTGAGGACCACCCCTCGTCACCGATCTCCACTTGGATATGGACCTGTTGACCGTAACTCTTTGAGTGTGACCACCCAGCCAGTTCCTTACCCACCGAGTGTTCCATCCGTCAAATCCAACTCTCTCTCCAATATAGAGACAAGGATGTCCTGTGGGACAGGGTCAGATGCTTTGCACAAGCTCAGGTAGATGATGTCAGTTGCTCTTCCCTTATCCACCAACACAGTATCCCTGTTGTAGAAGGCCACCAAATTTTTGGTCAGGCACGATTTGCCCTTAGTGAAGCCATGCTGTCTGTCACCAGTCACCTCCTTATTTTCCGTGTGCCTTAGCGTAGTTCCCAGGAGGATCTGCTCCATGATCTTGCTGAGCACATAGGTGAGACTGACTGACCTGGAGTTCCCTGGGTCTTCCTTTTTTCCCCTTTTTAAAAATGAGAGTTCTGTTTCCCCTTACCAGTCAGTGGGAACTTCCCTGGAGTGCCACGACTTCTCCAATAGGATGGACAGTGGCTTAGCCACTTCATCCACCAGTTCCCTCAGGACCCGTGGATGCATCCCGTCAGGTCACATGGACTTGTGCACCTTCAGGTTCCTGAGATGGTCTCAAACCCGACCTTCTCCTACAGCGGGCGGTTCTTCATTCTCCCAGTCCCTGCCTTTGCCTTCTGTGACTCGGGTGGTGTGGCTGGAGCACTTGCTGGTGAATACTGAGACAAAAAAGTCATTGAGTACCTCAGCCTTCTGAATGTCCTGGGTAACCAGGTCTGCCGTGTCCTTCTGGAGAGGGCCCACGTTTTCTTTAGTCTTCCATGATCCCCAATGTACCTGTAGAAACTCTTCTTGTTGCCCTTGACGTCCCTGGCCAGATTTAATTCTACTAGAGCTTTGGCTTTCCTAACCTGATCCCTGGCTCCTCGGACAGTTTCTCTGTATTCCTCCCAGGAACCCTGTCCTTGCTTCCAACCTGTGTAGGCTTTCTTTTTATGTTTGAGTTTGTCCAGGAGCTCCTTATTCATCCACGCAGGCCTCCTGGTGTTTTTGCCCAGCTTCCTCTTGGTTAGGATGCATCGCTCCTGAGCTTGGAGGAGATGATCCTTGAACCCTTGATCCTGGGGCCCCCCTTCCCTCCAGGGCTTTATCCCATGGTACTCTGCCAAGCAGCTCCCTGAAGAGGCCAAAGTCTGCTCTCCTGAAGCCCAGGGCAGCGAGCTTGATGTGCGTCCTCCCCGCGCTCTAAGGATCCTGAACCCCATCATTTCATGGTCACTGCAGCCAAGGCTGCCCTTGAGCTTCACATTCCCCACCAACCCCTCCTTGTTGGTGAGAACAAGGTCCAGCAGAGCACCTCTCCTCGTTGACTCCTCTATCACTTGGAGAAGTGTTTTTATATGTCATTGCAGAGACTTGTCACGCTTAACCACTGTTTGATGGGGCGTACAGAAGTTTTATGAAGAACCTTTACTTGTAGGATAAAATGCAGTTAGATCAAGGAGTATATCCAATATACGAACTGATCTGGTTTTAAGATGTTGTAAATGGTAGTAATAAGTAGTTCTAGATAATGAAGAGGAAGGAGCTATGACTGATTTATCTTTTTTCTAGCAATACAGCACAATGGGAAGTGTTGTGCGTTAAAGAAGAACCCGTATGTGTCTGGGCGAAGGGAGGAACCCAGAGGTTGCAGAAAGGCAAAGCGGTGCTTTGGATGGGGTGGAAGCCCAGTGGAAGGTGTGGGGATGCTGGCGTCATGCCTTCCCCGGGGCTGGCTGCTTAGAAAACAACTGGGAATACGCAGAGTTTATTATTGGGTTCAAGTCAGTGTTCCCATACGTAGACACATGGTAAGTTGTACTCAGCATGTAGATTTTTTTTTTTTCCCTCTTTGCATGCAATGTTTGCTTGAATCCGAGCTCTCCTCTGCAGACAGCCCTTAATGCAGTGTCATTTTCAAAATTTTGTCCCTGAAAGGCCAAAGCAATACTAGTGATGGAGGTTTTTAAGCTCCTACCTTCCTATGGCTTTCATTGTTCTTCAGATTGATGCTAATCCTCGTTTCTGAGTTCATACATAGGAAAAAGAAAGCTAGTGCAGCAGTGGTTTTTGGCACAACAGAAGCAAATGGAAATTGAAGCAAAGCTAACAGAGATAAAATGTCGCTGACTTGTGTACTGGAAAGCGGTTTTCAGTGGTTGCTATATAGTGCTCGGATAAGCTGTCGCGTTCTGCCACAGGAATGTTGTGTTTGCTTTGAAAGGACCAACCCATGGCATTTTTTTTCTGACACAAAGCAACGTTTCAGAATGTAGGCGTGTCGTGATTTTTCTGGCTATCAAGTTTTGGTTGGCATTCCATCTTCGTTTCAAAAAACAAAAAAAAGCTTGGCTGGTATCGGCGAGCTTTCTTTGTTGATGCGTTTTACTTTGTCATAACGTGAATGTGCTTTTGTCTGTGTACCTTGTATTAGTCCCCAGATACGAGCCGTATCAGCAATGTACTCTCAGGGCAGTAGAACAGAGCCTATACTGGGGTTTTCTGCAGGTGTAGTGATGCCATCCAAATCATTCCCCTAATTGACATCGCTACCTGCTCCGCCAGCAAAACCAAGGCGACAAGAAGAAAGCCCACAGCCCCTACAAGGCTCAAGATAACCGTGTTTTGACTTCAACACAGTCGGTTCTTCCACCACCTTCAGTAACAGCCTGGGGAGAACGGTACCTTCCGAGTCCGTCTGGCAGCTGGAGAAGGTCACGTTTCGGGGAGGACACGGGGGATGTTAGTATCTGTACGTGCCTCATGGGCAGTGCATTGAATGTCTGCAGTAGATGAAATATTTAAATATGGACCCTATTAAGTTGCTTCTGCACTTTTGGAGGTTAAAAGTTATAGAAAAAAACCTCAGTAACAGCTATTGCCACTTCATGCAGGGGAAGATGCCTTATTGTTACTTCCAAGTTCATGCATTTATTTACCAATAGCCCACCCTTCCTTGTGGTCATGCCTCTTTTTTTCCTTAGTTCTGTTCCCCTGCCCTGTATCATCATTTTCTCCTATGTTTTTTTTTTAAATCAAGTTGTTTAAAATTTGTTTGTAACCAGACTGAAATAGCTATAAGTGAAAGCTGATTGATACATCACAAGACCACATAGATCCTAACGTATGGTATAAACTTTCTAGTCATCTTCCAGGAGTTTGCTAGAAACCCCGTTCTGATCAGACAGCTGTAACTGTACCCGTGGTTTTTTAAACTTTAAAAAAAAAGTTTTTCAGGCAAACTTCTTCCTGAGCAGGTTGATGAGGGTTTCCTTCTGTCTGGCCTCTTTTTCCTGTCTTTATGTCTTGTTTGCTCTGGAGGGGTTTTCACAGCCATTTATTGTTAGTGACAGAAGCTAACCAAGGCTTACCCAGTGAATTAGTAAAATAGTGCCGTGTCTGTGCTAGATCTTGCGTTTATGTTAATTAAAAATTAGTGCCAGTCAGTTCCTGGACTGTTTTTACAAGTAGTCCATTTCTAAGCTGTTGTTGCTGCTTCTAATGAAGATTGAAGCTTTAAAAATCACAGACTTTCCTGCCTTATACTGAACCAGTATAAAATGCTATTTGTTCAGTATTGAATGGCTTCAGAATTTACGTTCACTTCTTAACTATTTTAATTCCTTTTAAATGCTAAAGGTAAAGCTAATCTCATCCAGGCTATATGAGGCTAAAAATGCAGATATGTTTGTGTTCTTGTGGATCTGTGGTGCATTTCGTCCGAATGCCTTAGAAAGGTATGTAAGTTTGATCTGCACATACACATTACAAAGCTTCGTAAGAATTCAGCAACAACCAACGAATCTGTTTCTTTTTCGAATCACAGTGAAAAAAGGTATCTTTCTACTTCGTCGGGCAAAATAACCACTCTTCATTCCTGTTATCTGGGGGATGGCTCAGCATGTCTGTTCAGCGCTGATACTTTTATATTCTATAGCTTCTGATAACGTGTCTGTCTAGAGCTGGAAGCGACACGAGCTGAATTAGGCTTCATCGCGTGTGCAGCAGCAAATATACCTGTCGTGGTGTATTTATACAGCGTGGGCATGATCCTGCCTAAATAATACTTGCGGTTTTAGTTGTGTGGACGTTTTTTTCCCACTTTGAAATCCATTTTGACTGATGGCTGCTGACTTAGTCTATTGACTGTGGCTCTCCTGCTTTCTGCAAGGGAAAATAACTTTCCGGTGAGGCAAAAGTGAAGGTGATTCAGTGGTGGTAAAAAGGAGAATCAGCAGCACAGCTTGTCTGTGCACTTGACCTGAGCTGTCTTGCCATGTAAGCAGAAAAAGAGAATCTGTGGGAAAATTAACGCTAAAGTGAGCGGTAATGCAGAATTTTGGGTTACTGGAGTGTGAAATGAAACTGTTACAGTTCTTTCTTCTGCACTAAGGGATGTGTGCCATTGACTGGAGAAAGGCTGTAGAAGTGTAATGCTTTCCTAAGTCGTATTTTGAAAAGTTTGGAAAGCTGTGAAGCCAGGAAATGTTCGTAACTAAGCATCGTGCCGTTACGAAGCAGAAGATATTTGATGAAGAACTTTCGGGTACAGCTTGACATGTTACCTCCTACAAGTCATCAGAACCGTACGGATGTCACGACAGGTATTGTTTGTCTTTCAGTAAGTCTCAAGTTTATCAGGTTTAGTGAAGGCAACTTATTTCACACAGTAATGTCAACATTGTGCTGTGATTTTTTTTTTTTCTTTTTCTTTCTTTTTGCCTCGGGGGGTCAAAGAGGAAAGATTTCGGTTTTACCTGGGATACTGACTTTGAGGATAAAGAAGATGGTTTATTCTAAAGCGTTGATATAGGTGAGGCCGTGTATACCTGAAAACCTGCTGAGCAGGTTAAGTTGAAATGCAGGAGAGAAGGGACAATGCACCCACACGTGTTAGGAGGGGTTGCTATCCCATAAATGCTGTTTTTCAGGTGATGTATCACCTGCTGAGTCCTACTTAGCCATCCCTCCAGCTTGACTGTGCAATTGAACCTGCAGTGGTGACTCTGTGGGGTCCTTTGCCGGCTTCTGCTCCCGAGGAAGTCACCAAATTCACCACAGCTAGGATGATGTGGTTGTAGCAGAGCATCCCTTATGGGATTTCTTTGCTAGCGCTCAATTGCTGCGGGTACAAATCTGGTTAGCATTCTGCTTGTCATTGAACTTACTTA
>NW_009630515.1:0-1892 GCF_000690535.1 Cariama cristata
GCGCACTCCCTCCAGTGGTGGGCGGGGCCCGGTGCTTGGGGTGAGCCGGGACGCGGTGACCCTGAGCGGGGCGGGCGGGTGCTGAGTTTCGGGTAATTTCTGCAGGGGCAAGGTGGCCAGGTTAACGACACAGCCCCCCAGCATAAGGCACAGGCAGCCTCCTGTTTTTTAGATCAGTGCCCCGGCAAAGTACTCGATATCCACGCGTTAGCTGTCGCAAGAAGGGAGAAAAATTTCACAGTTAGAATGTTACCAAAGGTTTAAACAATTTCGTTAAATTAACAGAAAACCAGGCACATTCTTTAGCCTGGCCTCCCAAGGTTGGGAAGCATTAATAAAACATAACAAATGACAAAAAAGGGACACTATTATCTAAGGAGGTAGGTAAGAAAGAAGAAGGAGACCTTCAAGAGAGGGAGTTCTAGACATGAAAACGTTACAGCCCACAGACATCAACAATAAACTGGCTGACAGCAGGACAGAGGTAATTGTGGTAGTGGGAGACGGCGACCTCCAACTCAAATGGCCCCCCCCGAAAGAGGGCAAAACCCCACTTAGGGAGCATGCGTAGTTTATATTAATGCTCATTAATGCTTACTGAGGATGTGTACTAATTTACATTATAAGCAAGAACCTTATAACCAATCCTAAGTGTGAATAGCAATGAATATGTAGTGTACTATGAATATGCAAATATTTTATATAATGTGTATCTTTATTTTGCTCTGTATGCATACTAGGAAGAAAGATCCCTCATGCACCCAGCGCTGCAATAAACCAATGTTGGCTTTCTAAACTGTCATTTGGTTTAGAGAGTTTTCTTGGTTACAATTTTGGTAACAATAGTGCTAGTCCCAGCCTGTATGAAATGGCATGCTGGGGTTGCAACATGGCGGCAATGATGCTGAAGCACCTCTGGAGGCTACTTGAGGAGGATGCATGCCTGCCTAACTCCTCTAGAGTCCTAATGCAAAAATTAATAAAGTTCAGCAGTTAAACACCAGCTCCCACTCAGCAGACTGCAAGCCTCTGCTTAGTTGGGTGCTCCAGGTTGTAGTAAGGTATGCATCCAGCTCTGTGCAGCCGCCAGCCATAAGCAGTGAGGTAGCTGCGCTGACAAGAGGCAGGAGCCACAAAAGTAGTTCTGCCCAAGCACCTCTGCACCACTGGACTAAAGCTGGATTATGCTTCCTGAAAACAAGCACGAGGACCAACTGCTAGGAGAGAAAAGCAAGGAGGCAAATTAAGCAGTGTCTAGCAATGCACGAGTCACTAGATATAGATTTCCCCCCCACAACACACTTTCACCCTGACAATTGAGCACATCCTCCTCTACCTGGCAAAACTTGTTTGACTGAGTGCCGACGCCCTCCATGTGTCCTGCAGCAAGTCACCAGGCACCTTTCCAACTTGCTTTGAGAAGAGGCAGCTGGTATCAGAGGGCTTGCTTTGTAAGGGCCCATTCTGTCCTCAGTTTGATAACCTGAAGAGCACTGTCCTACATCACTGGCTGTCTAAAGACATGCAGGAAGTGGTAGTCTTTTAGTTAATCAAGTAATGTAAGAGGGGAACATAAGAGAAGTTTTTGCCACACTAACCTTCTCTCTGTGGAAACAGGAGCATCAGCCTCCTAGTAGAAACACTCTCACTTAGCTAAATGTTCTCCAGTTTTCTTTACTTTCTCACTGCTCTTGCTCTCTTGCAACTATATGAACTGACTGGACAGTTTTGACTGCAAAGGTGTTCAGTGGCAGTGCTGGAGAGAAAGCACAGAAATCATTCCAGTTGGATGGACAAAAGAATCATTGTTCTCAAGGGCACATCTGTATGTTGCATCTTTTCCCTGATGGCCTGAGGTGTCGTGGGCCCACAGAGCTGTAAATAATTCACCC
>NW_009630516.1:0-37165 GCF_000690535.1 Cariama cristata
TAGGAGGTGTGTTTTTCCTATCATAATTAGGAAAGTTCACCTAAGGTCCAAGTCTTCTTGCCAGTTGCTATGGCAGCAGGTGTGATCCATCTTATTTGAGAGCAACTATGTGTGGTTTCATCTCGGCCGTTACTTTCAGTTCCAGGTAGTGGAGATTTTATCTCGGCCGTTACTTTCAGTCCCAGGTAGTGGAGAACAATATAATGTGTTCTGTACCATGGAGTCCTCCCTTTTCGGGTGTTGGCGTCCTTGTTCCCAGGTAACGGACCATGCAGTCCTCCCTTTCCTTGTCTATTGACGATGTTGAGACATTACCGTTCTTTCGGGCCAACTTCAGACCGACTCTCACACAGGCCACTGACCATTTCCCCTTGGATTGTGGGAGCTTCCTTCTGCTCCCTGTCCATGTCTCCCAGCTCAGGGGGCTGGGTACTGAGAGAACAACTGGTCTTACTATTAAAGACTGAGGCAAAGAAGGCATTAAATACCTCAGCCTTTTCCTCAGCCTTTGTCACTATGTTTCCTCCCGCATCCAATAAAGGATGGAGATTCTGCTTAGCCCTTATTTTGTTTCTAATGCATTTATAGAAACATTTTTTATTGTCTTTTATGACAGTAGCCAGATTAAGTTCTAGTTGGGCTTTGGCCCTTCTAATTTTCTCCCTGCATAACCTCATGACATCCTTGTAGTCCTCCTGAGGTGCCTGCCCCTTCTTCCAAAGGTCATAAACTCTCCTTTTTTTCCTGAATTCTAGTCAAAACTCTCTGTTCAACCAGGGCGATCTTCTTCCCTGCTGGCTTGTGTTTTGGCACATGGGGACAGCGTGCTCCTGCGCCTTTAAGATTTCCTTCTTGAAGAATGTCCAGCCTTCCCGGACTCCTTTCCCCTTCAGGACTGCCTCTCAAGGGTTTATGTCAACCAGCTTCCTAAACAGGCCAAAGTCTGCCCTCCAGAAGTCCAAAGTGGCAGTTCTGCTGACCCTGCTTCTCCAAGAATCGAAAACTCTATCATTTTGTTATCACTATGCCCAAGATGGCCTCCAACCATCACATCACCCACAAGTACTTCTCTGCAAACAAGTCCAACGGGCACCTTCCCTAGTTGGCTTCCTCACCAACTGTGTCAGGAAGGGCTCCTGACAATCCAGGAACCTCCAAGACTGTTTCCTCTCTGTTGTGTTGTATTTCCAGCGGACATCTGGTAAGTTGAAGCCTCCCATAAGAACCAGAGCTAGCGACTGTGAGAGTTCCCAGCTGCTTATAGAATATTTCATCTGCCTCTTCATCCTGGTTGGGTGGTCTATAACAGACTCCCACTATGATGTCTACCTTGTTGATCTTCCCCCTGATTCTTACCCATAAATACTCAATACTATCATCACCATCATTAAGCGCTAGACAAGCAAAACACTCCCTAACATACAAAGCCACCCCACTGCCTCTCCTCCTTTGCCTGTCCCTTCAGTTTAACACTTAGGTGGATCATTCTAATTAATGAGGTTATAGGATTGTAGCCATTAATAGATGAATGACGTTTGGGTTTCATTTTCATCATCTGCACATGGAGTTATGACTCTGCTTTCCTAATGACTGCTAAAAATTGCCACATCATGAGGGGAAAAATGCTGGAGACCGTCTGTGTGAAACAAAGATGATATGGGACATTTGGGAAAATATTTCATACCTTTTGTTGCTCAATGGAAACATCAGTACAGCCAGACATAGACCTTCATGCCTTTTGTTGCTCAATGGAAACATCAGTACAGCCAGACATAGACCATGAACAAATACTTCTTGCATCCCTGTCTGGGTGGTATGACACTGTCCCAGCAGTTCTGCTGATGTAAGGAACTTTTATCACTCCAGACAATGACAGCTGAGTTAGATGGAAGCACCTTTGTCAACTGTATAATCAAATTCAGCTGAAACATCTACTTGCGGTTTTAAGTTTACTCACTCTTTTGAACACTCACATACTTCTGAACTTTCAGGCGTCTTGGTATTATTTTTTCATTATCAGCTAAGTTGGCCATTCATAAGGTTTTCTCTTGGCCTTGGGCCTTGTTGTTTGAATTCACACCTTTGTGAATAGGCTATGGAAATGTAACTATTTTGAGGATAAAGATGAATTACTGCTTGAAAATTAGAAGTAATAATTGATGTATCTCGTGTTTGTGTCAAACTGTGGTTTAAAACTCTGATTGTTTCATTAATGATATAGATAATCTTATAAATTAAAAAGATTACCACTAGTTTCATGCACATTATTGAACTCATGCACACAGCTGTGTGAAATACATAAAATATGATAGATATGCTTTTCTCATTTGTTAGATTATTTATTAGACTGTATTATTTTCAGTGGTTACTATTTCCTAGCATTTCAAAAAACCAGCAGCCTAAACCATATAACAGCCTTGTTCAAAGTCCACTGGAATAAGTGTAGGAGTCACATTGACTCTCAATTTTTTATGTCATTCTGTTTTCATGTCATTTCAATAAGCCAAATTCATTTACATGAAGGTAGGAAGTAAGTAAATATGTATCTAGAGCTAATATGAGTTCACTTTTGTAATATAGTTATACTACCCCTGGAACAAAGAAAACACAAAGGTAAAGCTGCAGTGAATTCTGTAATATTTGTCAATTTACCACTCTGGAATGAAACAAAGGTGCTTAACGTGCGAATGCGCTTAGCATTCAAATCCTGCATATTAAACGTAGCTTGTTCTTGAGTAATACTCAACTGAATTCCAAACATTCTTTTTAAAAAGTATTTTCATTGAGAGATCAAATATGTAAGCAGATTTTCAAAACTGACTTGGCGTTGTGATTTCTAATGGTATTTAAGAATGATCAGTTGTCCTAAGTGATAAACATCTACTTTAAAAACGAGCATGTTATTTATGTGTATTCAAAAAGAATCCTTATTGCTTCATTTCATCATAGGTTATACAACTGGGAGAATTTAATACAAATTGCGTTCTCAGATAATTTAGTAAAGTTATTAGTTAATTTTGTAAAATCATAATTTAAAATTAAAACTTGTATAAAATTTCAGATTTAATATAAAAGTATAGTGAGCACTGCCGTGGAACAATTTCACACTGAGCAAGTCATTGGGAAAGTGTCTCCATTCAAAATAACTTGCAGAGAAGCTCACAGTCTCTACAAGAAGGGAAATGATTCGAGTCTAAAAAAAGCTGGTTCCCAGAAGATCTATGATTGGTGTCTCTGGGACCTGCCTGAAAAATTCCAGGGTGTTTTAGGATCCATGGGTACAGGACAGATTTGTAAAAACATGTTTTCTTGTCTATGAAAAAAAATTTTCTTAAATAACTCCTATTTTTTTTTTAATGCATTTCTGTCTCAAGTCAGTAGTTTTACCTAGAATTTCCCTCACTTTTTTCATCCACTTTTTCCTCTTTTTTTTTTTTTTTCCCTTGGTCAGATGGACCCTAACTCAATTTCTGAGTCCCTGTATGTTGGCTGCAAAATAAAACATGCATGACAAAATTTAAAAAAATCTTGCTTTTATTGCCTTAAAAGGCAATAAGATTGCAAATCTTTTTTTGTGAATCTGGACTTGGACTCTTGTTATACAGCTGTTTTCACATGAACATACAGAAATATATAAGATAATGATCAACGCCGAAAGGTTGGTTATATGGCCAGAGAAACTGAGGAAAGCCTGAACTGTTCTTTACTAAAGTTTTACATATTTTACAGTTATTTCAGATGAGTAAAATTATTCAAACAAAAGTAATATTTGGGTAATTACCTGGAATCCATAGAAATATACTTTAGCCTTACTTCTTTTTAAGTGCATTCTAAGGGTTTATTTAAATAATGTTATTTTACATTTTGGAGGGTAATAAGGATAATGATATACATGATCATAGATGTTACACATGTTAAAACCATTAGATTATCTGGTCTATCCTGACAACAGCACAGTTTCTTTCCTTAAAGCATATTCTTGGATGTTCTGTCCACTCCAATTTAACTATTGCATCTAACTGGGTCACTGAATCTTTATGCTACTAAACCATGTGCAGTATGAAGTACCAATTCAGAGTTTAGTGATGTGGTTAAAAAATCACTGGGGAGTAGGTCAAAACCAGCAAGGTTAATTTTACTTTCAACCTAATTCACGTTCGAAGTGCAGTTGTGGTAATCCTGTTATTGGAAAATATGGTATAGAAGTAATAGAAAAACAGACACTGGGGGCCGTATTCTGCCATCACTCCACATCTGAACCCCCTCCAAACAGCACTTAGAAAGCTGCTTGTGGGACAGGGGCAGACTGACCCTTCACTTTCAATTTTACTCAATACTATGTAGCAGTACACTTTCCCTTTAGACATATACACACAGCTCCTTCTGAAGAACACCGGTCTCATATTCAAAGAAGTTTGCTTTTTGTATTTATGGTTTTTTTAATCTTTTATGTCTTTAACTTTTTTAAATATTTTTTTCTTTTTTTCTTTCCTCCTCCTACCGATCAAGCTATCTGGCAGCATTTTGGATATATACAACAGCGATCAGGGAATGGCGCCAGCTAATATGGGTCTCACAAATGCTTCTTGCCCAGCTAACCTACCAGTAAAAAGGGAACTCACAGGTAAAAGAACTCTGAGATTTCAGTGTTTTATAATTGCAGAAGTGATGGTGTGTCTCTTAAAAGTTGAATAAATTCTATCCTATGAAATAGATGTCCATAATTAAATTCCACACAATTTTGCAGTTTGTAGTTTCATTTAAGGAAAAGAACAAAGACCAAGGAGAAATGTTTTATTTCTGTTCTCCTCTTTAGCAAATCAGAAACCATATTTGTAGGCTGTTTTTTATGAAGATCATACTCCTAATGAACCTAATTATTTTAAGAAACATAGTGGATTCTTCCACAGGTTGGCTCCTGATCAACAGCATAAATAAATTATCATCCATTAGATTTGTTCCAGAGTAGAACAAATGGTTCTTTTAAAACCTTACAATAAGGCTATTCAAGGTAAATCTATATTAGTGGATTAACAACTTTAAAAGTTACATTCAATTAATCCAAAGAATGTTAAAAATTATGTACAGTTTATTAGCGTCACTCAGAGGAAACAGTGAGTTTGTTCAAAATCTTACAAATCTGATTAACTCTTGCATTATGGGATATACAAATCCATATTCACGTTAACATATTGTAAGTTTTATCCTGATGTAAAATACAGCAAATTGGTGAAAAACAACCCTCCATGGCATTTCTATGTTCTTAAAAAAAGAAGTGCAATAAAAAAAATCTTAACCAACCTGCCAGACTAGCTCAAAATTTAGTACTAGCAGAACATAGATTTACTTATGATCTTGTTTAATAATAAAAAGAGTAATGAAGTAAAAAGACTAGAAGACTGGTCTTTGTGACAAGAGACCATTTTGAAATAGTTAAAGAAGTACTGGAATTGCAACTGAAGGACTATTTTAATAAATGTTACTTTCTGTCAGAAGCAGATACACGAGCAATGGCAAAGGAGAGACAAAAAAAGGATAACCACAATCTCAGTAAGTATATGTACACCTTCCATCTCATTAAATGTAATGTATGGGAAATGCAAAAATAATATACACTAGCTGCCACATCTCTGCTCTTCTTCTAGGTCAGCATCTTATCAGGGTAATCAAATTGAACTCAGTTCGCAAACAGCCAACCACAGAGCTTTCTTCCCTGAAATTAATTTCTGTCTGACTTATGTCTTTCAAAATATTTTGCATATTGTAATTAATTTCTTTCCATATCATCTCCTGCTACTACATTTTTATTCTACAGTTCTACGTGTATCCTGCACACTTTACTTGATGTTGTCTCTAAGATTTACAGTGCAAAACTGACAAGAAACGATGCAGGTGACAAAAAAACAACAGTGAAAATCCAGTCTTCACACCTTACTTACCGAAGCACCCAAGTGAGAGGCTATGTCTCTCTATGGGTGATGGCAAGGAAGAAAAAATGTACAGAGGGTATCAGACTACTTCTAAACGCTAGTTGAGCACTTAAAATTGTGGAAATTGTATGTCACAAGAGGAGGCTAGGGCAGGACTGGGTGAGACTCATGGTACTCTGACTCTGCTCTGATACACAAGCTCCCCAACCTCTGTAGACCAGGGTACACTTCTGCTTCCTGTACGGACAACAGTGCAACCATGTACAGAAGTCAGGCAGTTCAGTTCTAGAGGAATAGTCTTCTCTGGTTTAGGCTTAGAACATAGTGAAATTCATAGTTCAGTGTCTAAATATAAACAAACAACATTTTCGTTTCTCCAGAATAGAAATAATTTTTTTCTTTTATTGCTGAAAGAAGGTTACCTATAAAATTAGGCAATTTTTCCCTCTAAAGAGTAATTTGAAACAAAAAAGAACTTGAAGGATTCTTTTTGGAAAGTGCTGAATAAAGCAATTAGATTTTCCAGTTCTCCTTTCCACATTTTCCAGCAGAAATAGTCTGGGAATTGGACACGATCATCCCTGTGAGTCCCTTCCAACCTGAGATATTGTATGAATTTAAACCTAAATTGGTAATTAGTTAATAGCCACTATTTATATCTTTGTTCTCTTATTTATATCTTGATCTCTGCCTTATCCGGTAATCTGAAGAGAGATTTATGGCTTGCGCGAAATTATGTACCTGGAAGTATACATCCACCGGTACAATG
This sequence comes from Cariama cristata, assembly GCF_000690535.1. NCBI lineage: Eukaryota > Metazoa > Chordata > Aves > Cariamiformes > Cariamidae > Cariama > Cariama cristata. Next base: position 6,700 of record NW_009630516.1, read on the forward strand.
GGCTAGCAACCACTGTGGAAGTCTGCTACTTAGACTTTCCAGAAGGCATTTTTATTTCTGTCTGTACATTTTTGTGGATTACAGACAGGCCACATAAATTTTTAGGCCTGCTGCTAGCACATCTTCTCTGAAGGGCCAGTGCAGCTGCTGCCTGTCTTGCTTGTGCAGGAATGGGGACTTTTTGCTGGACTAGGAGAGGTGGTGGGTAGGAGTTGTCTGGAACTGCAATGGGAAAGACAGGCGCACACATACATTAAGGTCTTACCATTGCCTCTGTTTTTTGTTTCGGCTCTGAGTTCATCCTTCCTGAACACAGAAGACATGTCTGAGAACTGTTCCTCACCACTGGCAACTGAGCTGAAGGCTGTATGCCAGGATGACAGCACACAGACATGCAACATCTCTTCTGGTTTGGCTCCAGGTGTATACTTCAGAGCTCTAAGTCACTCTGGAGATAGCTCTGCTACCTGATGGCTTGGACATATTCATGCATTACATATAATGGTTTTCTTAGTGTAATTTACTCTTTTATAAGTATCATTTTTTAAGAGATGATCTGAAAAATCAAGTTTTGGAATTTGATCAGAATTACACAAGCTTTCGTTTCAGGTTGAATTGTGGATGACAATTTACAGAAATGTTCTTGTACCTTCTCATACCAAGGAGCAGCTAGAAAAAAATTCCTTCTGAAAGATTAGATACTCAATGAAACTGTGAAAAGGGATTTAGATTTAAGAAATGGAGCCCGTTCTTCATGCAACAGCAAGATTTTAAGCCTTTACTAAATGTATTTTCTTGGGTTTGGGGTTTTTTTTTGTTTTGTTTCATTGTTTGGGTTTTTTTCCCAATAAAGAATTAAGGTTTTAATGTTTGTTTGTTATATGATCACCCTGTCCACGTAGTTTGAAAAATCATTTTCTGGTTTGGCTTTGGTATAATTTGATACTTGAAATGTTACTGATAACTCAGGATACCACTGGAACTGTAACAGACATGAATCAGGAAAGCTCTATTGAAACATGTTTCCAAGCTTCAAAATTTTCCGCTTAATTCACTAGCATAACCATCGGAAGTTGCTTTTCAGGAAAAACTACAAAAATAGAAAGAAAAAGAATTCTGCTTTCTTTGACTTGTTTTATAGCCAATGTTTAGTTGCCTACTTTTTGATGAGTATCTTGCAGAGCTTGTCCACACTGTAAATATTAAACAATAGCTATTATGCCATATGACTGCCTAGTTAATCCACATTCTTTGACTTTATTTGCCCTACCATTACTTTGCCAACAGAACTGAAATATATCTTTTAAATTGTTCAGATGCTATACGTTTTTGTACGCTGCGTCTCCTACGAGATCCAGCACGTTCACGCCAGTGGGATGCAAGGGGTCACTTAACAGTACACTCAGGAGGATTATAACCCTGTCTGCTGAATATGTGAATCACAACTACAAAACCTGAGATGCTTTTATCTGTTGAGTGAAAATCCTGTTTCTAGAGGAAGTAAGACAAGATAATATGTCTCACCAAGGCAGAGCACTTTATCAGGGTAAATAATAACACCTTGGGAGTTCACTGAGCTGGAGTCAGCTAGGGAGGAAATAACTGACTACTGTGCAAACCTAAGGACCTCACACAGGCAGGGAGAAAACCATTTTTATGTCTTGGAAGAAGTAAAGAACTAAAAGTGATCTATGTGGTTGGGCTGAGACTGAGAGCGATACAGTCGTATGACTGTGAGAAGATTGAAGTCAGCCTAGGAAGACGCACCAGGCTGTCCTTGACTGCACACTTCTAATTTAGCTCTACTGGGCTTTTTATGATTATATGCAAAATTAGAACATCAAACTTTAAGTGCATATCTCCGTACATGGATAAGGGGAGCATGTATCCATTCTGCCCATGTTCTAGGCTGGCCAGGTCTGGTCTGACAGAGTAGTGCCATTACCATATTGAGTCCAAGCTAAGTTCCTCCAAGAATCAAAGGATAAGAGAAACAACTCCGCGCAGTGCTAGTGATGGACCAACGCTGAACTCTGTCCATTCACTGAGGTTTGGATTGAGTTAAAGTACAGAGTGGAAGGAGTGGACAAAAGTGTGAGTTCATGCCAGCAGAACATCACTGCTGGTGTCTGACAGCTAGCAGTACCACAACGTGACTACGTTCTCACTGGAAAGGCTTTCTATGTCACAATTATGTACAAGAAATCCCCCAAAGTGATGAGATGTCCTTTGGGTCTATCCATTAGAAAATGCGAAGCTTCTGCATGTAAAAGTAGCTGGAGAAAAACTGGTGAGGAAGCAGAGGAGAATTCCCTCTAAATTAGTGAAGTGGGGGGCAGAAAGGTGACAGACCCTTTGTGCAGAGAAGGGTCATGCACTCCAGTCTGCATACCAGTATAATGCCGATAAAGTGAACTGAGAGCACAGAGAGGGGGAACTAATTTTAAGAGGCTTATCATCTCTTTTTTCCTTTCTAACTAAACTACAAGTCAACCAAGATACCATACACAGTTTATCTTAGTAGAAGCATAAATTTAAATATAGAAAATATTTTTTTATTGTTTAAATTATGTTTTTCTTCATATTCTGGGGGTTTTAAAAGTTATTGTAAACACTCTTGTGCTGTCCATCACCGAAGGAAACAGATAGGGATGAAGTATTTCCCGGACACAATCTTTCTCTGTTTCAGTGAAGGATATGGTTGCATTTATGATGTCTCTGTGGCTTGCAATGCTGATAATTGTAGATAAGGGATAGTGAGGCTGTTAACCGTGTTCTGTAGCAGGAGTTCTGCCAAAATGTGAAATGCTGGATGAGTTGTCTTGCGTCCCTGTTGGAGTGATCAGCAAAACTCCACTAAGCTGAAAACGCCGTTGTGTGGGAGCAGGGTGGAGAAAAGATGCATAGACATCAGAAAAAACCCAAATGTTAGCTCACGTTTAGACAATATGTGACTCTTTCTCTAGGAGTCTAGTTGTAAATGGGGGAGAAACCTAGAAGTAGGGTAAGATACAGAGATGGTACTAATCATGGAGTTTGTCCTGAGAGTAAGTCAGAGACAGGTAAGAGATCATGTTGGGACTTCTATTTGAGGAAGAAATTTTCTGTACATTGACTGACTTGTTTTTAACAAATTAAAATGTTTTACACTGAATTTCTCCAAGAATATTTCACCATAAAAATAGTAACTATTTCTTTTTAACAGTTGAGAGAAGAAGAAGGTATAATATTAATTACCGAATCAAGGAGCTTGGCACACTCATTCCCAAGTCTAATGATCCGTGAGTTCAACAGTCTTTCCTATAATAATGTTTATAGTTTAAATACAGGAAAAAAAAAAAAGAGACAGTTGCATATACTGGCTACAGGATTGAGTAATGGGATACAAAATCTTCCATGCCAGGTCACTGGCTCGGATCAGGCTGTTAAAGTAACAAACCTTTGACAGATTTTTGGTGCCTGTTGGGAAAAGTTATGTGAAAGGATAATAAAATGAAAGCACTTCCAGGGTGTTTAAGAGGGACTGCCACATCAGGCGAAAAAAACCAAAACCCAAACAAAACCAAAAAGAACAGAAAAAGAAGATAAGCCAAACAACAGAAAGTCCAGCTTTGTGTCCCTGGGAGCTATTGTGTGGTGTCTCCGGAGAAGGAAGGAGTCAGTGATGCTCTCAGCCCTTGCCTTGGGCCCTCTAGTGGGATAAAACAAAATGCGTGTTGCCACTGCCCTTTGCCTAAGAGAAAAAAAAAAGAACTCAGCTTAAGAGTCTGTAGAATGAGCATTTTTCAAGTCCTCCACTCAGTGCAGGGAAAACAACAGTCCTAAAAGGCAAGGATAAACATAATAATTGCTATAACTGCGATAATAATATCATTTTATACTAAAGCGTACCCTTACAGTAACACAAAATGCATATTGCTTAAACTATACCTGCATTCCCTTAAATCTTATATTTGTCATCGATATGAAAAAAGCTACCTCGGTAGGAAAGCCTGTTGTAGGATTAGCGATAACAATTCAGTGTGATATTTAATGTTAAACTTTAGCCATAGATTTCTCATGTCACTCAGGGAAACCTTAAGACCGTGCACTAGCATGATTGTGACTCACGTAAAATTAACTATACAGATTTTGTCTTTATCATTTGCACATCAATACAGGCTTGCATGACACTTCAAATGTAAATATCTATTGATATTTCAGCCTGTTTTTTTTTTTTTTTCCTTTGGACTAAGAAACTTTTGATTGTATTAAGGATTTCTATAACAATATAAAGCTGTGTGAGACTTACAGAAGTACAAAGTTGGAATAACAAGTCACTGGGAGTGAAATCACCAGAGAGAAAGTTAACATACTGCATCCATTTTAGAGAATTCACCAACTCAGCTCCTTCTACAGCATCCACCCAAGATTAGATAAATGGGCATGTTCTTGTTATTAATATAGAGATGGGTATTACAGCTGAGTTAAAATAAGAAGTGCTTTAAGTACCTAAACAAAGTTTTGGCCACATGTGATCCATTGCAAACACAGACCGGTAAAAGATTTTTAATTTTGCTGGTGCATCTTTCAGTATTCAAGATCGTTTGGGCAAATAACTGAAAGATTTCTCAGAAAAACAGTGGATGGCACTGTTGGTTTGCAGCTATAAAGCAATAATGGAAGCAAGTTATACTGCAATTAGAAACAGGCATGAGGTACAAATTCCAGTTGTGATTTTTGATTGCCTACAGAGGTGTTTCAGTTACATGTTTTGGTCTGGACTCAGGCTGAGTTTATGAACTTGCTCAAAACATTAATACCTAGAGCAATCACACAAGCTCTTCTTAAAATGAATGACCTGGACATATAATTTTGCTCCAGTGGATTTTACCGACCAATTTTGGTGGTGTTGCCTGTTGAAAAAGTTTCAGGTATAGATCCTGAAGACGTCGCCTTTTCTTGTTTTAGTCTGCAAACTCATGACTGAGTTCAACAGGGTGACAGCCCCGGAGTGGCTTATGTTTACAAAAGCACAAGGTGAACTTAAGTGTCTCACGTTCAAGGACTGCTGTCTTCAAAAGTCTGGTAATCAGTAGTCCTTTTGAAAATAGACTTATTTAAAAGCTTTCAAGTTGGTGTTAAGAAAAAAGAGGCATGAAAAGGTGCGGGGTGCTTTTGAAAAACTAGATTGTAACATAACTTTGCTATAGCTTGCTGCCAGGTTAAATTAATCCTAAGAAGTGTAAACACTTTTTTTTTTTTAATATTTGTAGGTGGAAATACATTAATTTGACCATGTTCTTTTGTTGGTTAAGCAGATCAAAATTATTATTTCTTTCTGGTATCGTCCTGTGTTGCCAAATCATAACTCAGTGCCCTTACCCTCTCTTTCAGTTCTTGCTTTTTCCTTCATAACACCTTACTGTGCCCCCAATCTGCCCCTTCTTCTTTGAAAGAAAGAGATGTATCATCTCTTACAATACTGTATCTGTAACATTTTGTCACACACAGCATTTTCACCTCATATATTGATTTTAGAAGATTCTTCTTATAGTGGGAACTTAGCTGTAAAAGTAAGGAGAAACCTTACTGATGCTTGGACTAATGGCAGTGAAGTAAATCAGCCTTTGCATTGAAGAGCAAATACCGCTATAACTAAGCCATTGCGGTTAGCATGCCTGTCCCAGATGGCTTGCTTCAAGAAGATTGCATTCAGGCTCAGGAAGAGAAAAGGACATTTTTGATGCTATTTGGAAACCTTTTATGATTTATATTTCTTAGAAGTGGTGTGTGGGGTTTTTATTTCACTTTTGTTTTGTTAGTTATATCGTGAACATGTTTGGCTCCTGCAGAGCTTCCGCAGGGACTTTCTTTTGACTGACTTAAACCCCTATTCTTCTCACTTTTTTTTTTTTTAATTTAATGATGAAAAGTGTGGATTACATTGCTTAAATGAATGGGTGTTTTAAGTTCACTTCATCAGCGTTAGAAAATGGAGATAAGTATAAGTTGCAAAGAACTTTGGCTCTTTTGTTTAATTTTCAATGCTTAGATACCCAAGTGGTAGATGATTCAGAAATGCAAAACAGTTATACAGAATAATTCAAGACCAGAATGAAAAAAAAGGCCCAAAACACCAGTTATATTTTGCTGAAAGACTCATAATTTGCTCCTTTACGTATACCTACCTTTCCATTCATGGTTCTTTTGTGTTCAACCTTTCAGAACCCACCTTTCAGGTGGTTAACAGGACTTTGCGTTGTGATGGAGTCTGGCAGTGCCTGTGCAAGAACGGTAGCCGGACTAGAATTGTCAGAAATACTAAGAAGAAAAAAAATCTTTCCTTTAAGAATTCTAGTCATTTTACAGAACTGGGATGTTAAGAGAACCACTGAGGATTTGGGCAGAAGCAGTGGGCTGCTCTCACTCTCTCCTCTCTGCTCCCTGCATCTGCCTGTGCCTGACCTTCTCTCTGTTGACTGTGGACAGACCCGTTAGCGACCAGCACGGCCACGTTTCTTGTAAAGGAAAAGCTTGTGTACACTCATGCTGTTATAAAGTGGAATCTTGCTGCCTCTTTCAGGAGAATACACTTTGTAATTGTGCAGGTCATCAAAACAAGTACAAAGTCCTTCAAAGTATTTCTTTGAGCAAGCACAGTTTACAGCTGATTTCTCAGAAACAGGGGAAGAAATGGTCTGCAAACATAGTTTTAACTTCAAAATATATGTGTTTTTAGTAACCACTCTGTGACTGGCAAACTCTGTGGCTATCACCCTCTCCCAAACTCTGTTTCCATTAAGTTTTAATCTTAGATGATCAGATACTCTCATCCTTCCTACAGGAGTTCAACTTGTATAAACTAGTGAAGCTCCTTTGACTTCAACAAAGTTATCTTAATGGAAATGAGCTGAAGGTCAGCCTCATGGCTACGTTTCTTTCCTCCTAAACGAGAAACTCTCCTAGGTGAGAGTTACACGTTTTGATCTGGGCATTTGAGATTTGTAGAGAGATTCAGCTGGCAAAGTTAGGAGGAGCTCGAGTTCAGAGGCTAATAAAACATAATGTGTTTTTTACACATTTGCTACTTTTCCATGCAAATCATGTTAGGTGTAGTAGAACTCTGTTAATTAAACTAGATAACACGTGTAGCTTGCTAAAAATTTCAAATTATTGTACCACATGCACACACAGAGACAAAGACACAATTCTCCTTTGCAGAGGTCATTGCTGATGATCAGACCTACAAAACTTCTTACTGCTCTCAACTGACTTGTTTCACATGTAGAATTTCCCATGTGTTTCAGTATTTATAGGGTGGAGCCTTACATGCATACAATAAAAATGAAGAATAAGGAAAAAAAAAAAAAAACAAGAAAGGAATGAATAGACAGTGAAAGAGTAAAACGAAAAATCCTGCTGTCTCCAGACTAGTTGATCTGTATCTAACTTAGTAGGTTCAAAACAGTTATGAATGCAACTCTTTTGTCTGTTTCTATAAAGTACTTTCCAATAAAATGACTGACAACTGCCAGTGGCTGCGCAGTTTTTAAAGGTTCCTAAATGAGTTTGTAGGCCTTGTCATTTCAAATTTTATCTCTATTATATACTGAGCAAGCACAATATATAAATCTTTAAAAAACAAACCCCACAATTTCTTAGTGCCTCTTTCATCGTTTTTCAGATAACTTTGTTTGCACCCAATTTAGAATTCAGCGTTTTCAGAGAAATAACAGAAAATCAGTAACTGCTCAGAGAACTTCTGAATTGTTTAGGCATGTGCTGTGCTTCGATGTAGTCCAACATCAAATCCTGAGGTGTTATTTTCTTCCCGTCATAGACGAATCTGCTTGCAGAGCTGGATGCATTGCAGACTACTGCTATGCGGGCACTTCCTCCGGTCTCCTCCCCCCATTTACCTTCATCTTCACAAGTTGGGTTGCTACTCTTCCAACCCTGCACCTCTGCACAGGGCCTCTCTTTCTCCACAGCACTGTCCTGTGACTGCTGGGTGGTGCTCTGGGCTAGAATGTGTCTGCGATGAAGAACCAGCACAGACATCTTCAGTGTTTTCTTTGCTCCTGGTATAAATAGAAAGACATGGAGTGAAAAACACGTCACCAGCTGATCCTTTGCTCTGTTTCCTTCAGACATTGGAAGATTTAACCTCAATGTTCCTCATTTAATAAGACACCAACCAGTATATGCATATATGAGTAGAGATGGAGAAGATATGTGGGATATGAGCGCGCGCACACACACACACACACACACATAAAATAAGAGTTTCTTAAATGATAATTGTAATCACAGCATTTTCACCCTAGAGCTCGTTTTACCTCTCAAATTTGTAAATATTACCACAAGAGATATCTATCCATATGTATCTCATGCGGAAGCTGCCCAGATCCATCTCTCTGGCAGTTTGAATCCAAGAATTAGCCCTCCAGTGAAGATTTACTTCAACCTATGAGAAAAAATATCATTACCATATACATAAAAATTCAAAATATTAAGGCAACATGAACTAAAAGTAAGCAATATCACAAAGGCTGTCAGTTATGTGTAACATGAATGTATTTAATCACAAAAAGATTCCAAATACAGTCATGAATATATGCCTTATTCATATGTCAACCAGTAAAATTAATCAAAATATTTTTGTCTGAATTTAATTTTGAATTCATAGCATTTTATAACTGACATGAAATTGTTTGTGAAATCACTATGACATATTTGCCAAATATATGATATATGTGTATTTTTCTCCTGCTGTTACACGTCTTAATTATTTCCATTTTACCAGTTATGGATTCATTTCTAATTTCATAGTACTACGTTTTTATGTTCAGACCATCGGTCCAAAACTGGCTTAGTTTTGTCTTAATTACATGCTAGGAGGAGCTGAACCCCCTTGCCTAGGCAGATCGTGTTTCTCCAGGGTTATAGGTATCCTTATTACTGCAGCGCTTTTCAAAGTTGCTGTGAAAATGTCCTAAATCCGTCATTTTCACTTGAAATGAAACAAGAACCTACTGTAATTCAGAGCTATATATAGCACATATAGCTCGTATCTGAGATGGAAGTGGAGATTCCCAGTTTGAAGTGTTGTTGTCCCCCTAACTTTAGCTACTTCTATTTATTCAGGAGTGCTCTGATGTAGACAGACAGGCACCTTGCTGCAATTCAGGTGTAAATAGGGACCTCCCCATATTTTACCTATCTTTCCAAAAAGGTCTGAAGAAAACAAGATTATAACATCATGATGGCAGTCAAAGACTTGTCCAGAAAATGAATGTCCTGTGTACTAAAGACTTCCTTAACCTTTACAGTTTGAACACAGGTATCCCACATGCGAGGAGAAAGTCCTCTCCTAGGAGGGGGTCCATGGGATGCTGGCAGGAAAATGTTCTGGCCTCCCACCTGGGCAAGAAGCACGGGGAGGGGAAGGAGGAGGCAGAGGGAGTGCCAAGAGATGATTCAGCTGTCATGAGGAAGGCAGGTTTGGCTCTTGGCTTCCAGTCCCACCTCTGCCTTACTTTTTTTGACCAGTGTAGATGAAAATACATACCCACTTCAGCAAGCAGCCTCTGATATTTTGGCTTTGCAGACCGCAGGGTCTGAGACAGTAATTATTTTCTCTCTGACCTCATCACCTTCTAATCCCAAAAGCTGTGCATTCCTGGCGCACATCCCTGAGATGAGGTCCCAGTGTGATGGAGCCCTGCGGTTTGTGTGCTGCCCAGAGCAGAGAGAGATATGAATTTGAGCCCTCTCTGATCAAAAAGCTGGTTCTCCCAAATCTATACCAAATTACCTAAATTCTAGGATATGGTTAAACACTGTGATCCTTTATCACAAATAATTTTGCGTATTCTTCTGAGCATCTTTAAAGCAATCAACTCCATAAGGTTTTATCCCCAGTACAGTGCATCAGAAAACACCAGGAGATCCGGGTCCCTAAGTCCTGTACGTGCCTGGCTTTTGCCCTTTACCTTTGGTAGGAAGACAACTGCCTTGGTGGAAGTCTTTAAGGGTGCTTAGCCTTTGGGTAAGGGCGCAAGGTTCCTTAGGCACTTAGACTGAGAGGCTGAATGTAAAGTATAGACACTTCTGCAATAAATTCACTCCAGGTCAGTTTTACTCACCGTAAGTGAGCATGTGAGTAGGAGTAAGTCTCATTAACTGAAACAACCAAGGAATAATGGAAAGTGATGATTGACCGGAGTATAATTTATGTTTCTTTTTGACTCTATAAATGCCAGTATGTAAGTATGGGTACTAAAAAGATAAATACACTAAGGTGGTTGCTTGTCACTCCCAAACTCAGATTCTTACTGGTTTAAATAGCTTTTTCCTTCTCAGGGCTGTTTTATAGGAGCAGAACCTCTGTCAATCTTCTGCTCCGTCTAAGCCATCTTGCAGTGAAGTGGACAGTTTGGATAACTGTATATTTAATGCAGAGGGCCCATCCTGTATCATAAAATACTGAACTTTTTTAGAAATTAAACATCTTCTACAAATTTCATTCGTGCTCCAAGGCCTCCAATACCTTACATAGAGTACGTGGAAAGCTGATAAATGGGTACATGAAAGTCCTTGAACCGATGCATTTGAATAAGTATATTTTTGTTAGTAAGACCGCTTGTAAGTTGGAAGTTAAAGCATGATTTCCTGAATGACGGGCAGTTTTAATCTTATTTTTTTTGCAAGGCTTTTATTTTGAGTTGGAACCTGCGTGTAGCCATGGATTTTAACTTGGTTTATATTGTTCCAAGAGTTTTGAACGGGTTTTTTATCATTCCATAGCCATTATGGTTACGAAAGTATGATTTGTCTGGTCTATCATCTATGAGGCGTGGCATTCAACACAGACCATTTTTTTTCTCCGCAAGCATAAAAGCAACCTCATCAGTAAGTCAGGTAAAAAGAGTAGTATATTCAAAATGATCTTTAAAAATTTAGGCTTAAGTCCTCAGTAATGTATATTTCCTAGTTCATTAATGCAGAAATACTGCACATAGATTTTAATCTTAGAGTTAATAATAAAAGCAATTTTCACTAAAAATATAAAAACTGTAATGGTAGAATCATGATATTGCATTTAGCTCTCCCACAAAAAGTCACTTTATTACTTTCTTTTGACACTTATTTTCATTCTGGGATTAATTTTACTATATAAGGGCTTCTTAACTATTCTATTAAAATTTCCATTCAGAAGCAATAATATCTAAGAGTGAATAATAGTCATGTAAATCATTATTTCATATTAATGTAAAAGATTTTGTAAGTTCTTATGAATTCTGCTGACATGCACAATTGTGAAAAGGTTATCTCTACATTCTGCAGTGATATGCGCTGGAACAAAGGAACTATTTTAAAAGCATCAGTGGAGTACATCAAGTGGCTACAAAAAGAACAACAGAGAGCCAGAGAATTAGAACACAGGCAGAAGAAATTAGAGCATGCTAACAGAAGACTTCTACTCCGAATTCAGGTTTGTATAAGAGCATCGCCATGAACTACAAAGCTTTCTCAGTACTTATCCCTAACCAAATTTTATTAATCTGTATCATTTTTCCCCAAATGGCATTTATTAAAAATGAATTGACTTTCCCTATTTATTGCTGTGTATATTGGGGAGGAGGTATTTTTTAGATTTCCAGGAAATTCCTTTGATAATTAGACATTACATAAAGGAATACATGGGAAGTTAATAAAGTATTTGTACAAACCATTTCCTTACATATGTATTAAAGCCAAAGGAAAACAAAAAGGAAACAAAAAAGTATATCCCTGCAGCCAAAAATCAATACTAGACACAAAATTCCCTTCAGTATTTTCATTTTCCCTTTGTAACATTTCACACGTTACACTTCCTTGGGTGTAGTGTGCCGTGTTATATCTACTTGTGACATGAAGCAGTGGAATATAGCCCTGCATGGCTTGAAATGCAAGATATGAATATAGACACGTATGAAGAAGAGATAGATAGACAGACATACACACGTAAAATCAATCATCTTATGTATGGTGCTTTACACATATATCTGTTTATCATAAACATCATCAAGTAAGTGTCTTCTCTTTCTCCAGCTGGCAGTGGATAACGAACTAGAAAGTTGCAACATTTTTCTGTCACCTTTATTTGGTTCACTATGCAATGTTTTTAGAGAGGCTGTCCTACCTCTTATGTTCCCGTAGGACATTTGCTTAAAGATAGGAGGGCAAATAAAAAGAAAAACATTCAAGTGGCAAATTTTTGTAGATTAACAATTTCATATTTTAAAATGTAGTCTCACAACTGGATGAAAGGTTTAATTAATTTGCATGTATGATTCATATAGCTATTGCAACAGCTCTGAAGACACTGTTTGGTCTTTTAAGGTCATTATCTAATTGGCTTTTTTTGAAATTTTAGGAATTAGAGATCCAGGCCCGTGCACATGGCCTTCCAGTCATGTCTTCACTCAGTGCTGTCGATTTAGCTGCACAGGTCATCAAGCAACAGTCTTATCCAGAGGAAAGCTCTGTAGACTACTCTCAACAAATGCCTTTGGCACATGGACCAAATTCTGATGTTTGCGATGGATCTACAGCCTTTTCTGATCCACTTTCACACTTTACGGATTTGTCCTTCAGCGCAGCTTTGAAAGAAGAGCAACGGCTAGAGGAAATTTTACTGGATGACACGGTGTCACCATTTGGAACAGACCCACTCTTGTCCTCTGCATCCCCAGCCGCATCGAAAGAGAGCAGCAGGAGAAGCAGCTTTAGCACAGACGATGGAGATGATTTATAAAAGCAGAAAGGGCCTCATACTTCTCTAAACCACTTGCTAAAATACTGAGTTGAACGTAAGCATGGTGCTTGTGCTTACTATAAACACGAATAAGGAGAGCCACTGTGAAGATAAGGTACTACATGACAAGGGTTTAAGTCAGCCCTTACTTCACAGGAAAATGAGATGGACATGAACTCGTATCACCTTGCCCCAGATTCACACCCTCTGTTCACAGCTGACATTTGCACAGATCTTTCTGCACTGGGAACGTTTTTACTATCATTCCATGACTTTTTGTAGCACTAGGAAAATGATTACCACAAAAGGAATACCCATGTTACAAAAGTATATTCAAACTCTCTCTTCAAGCTGCATTCACTTTTCTCTGCAACAAATACAAGTTTTAGTCAATTGTTAATTTCTTTTTTTTTTATATAAGTAAAAATTCTACAAAACGTGAAGCAACAGGGAACTATTTAAGCTGCGGACTGTAGAGATGTTACAGGTTCCAAAATCTGAAAAAACAGACAATAACGCTTTCGCACAAGTGAAGTGAGCATGAAATTTAACGGTGTAGGCTTCTCTTTAAAAGGAGAAAATCCATTAAGCTTTTCATGGAATTCCATTTTTTTTTAAATTTCATTTGTAGGAAAAGAACATACTTTTAATATATATTTTAATGATACAGAAGAAAAATGGAAACTAACATAATGACAGAGACTCAAACGAACTCAGACAGAAAAAGAGAACACAATTCAGCAGAAAGGGTGTATGGATGTCCCAGACTCAACAAAGATGCTCCGTGTTACAATTAGCACAATTTAGAACAAGCACTGCCAGTAACAGTGCTAAGTCAGCTGCTTACTCCAAGAATATTCAAACTGTGTCCTTTTTTGTGTGGAAGAGATCAGAATTCAAAGACATGACAGTGTGCTTCTGGACAATGCTTTTAGTATCCTTTGGCAGCACAGTAAGGTTTTTCCAAAGGAACTCTACTTTATCCATGTGCATGCCTTTGATCCGTTTGGAAACCAAGGGAAATGACAAGATTGCCATTGCATACACTTGAAACAAAGAGAATCTAATTTCATATTTGGCTTTGGATTCACTAAGGAAAGCTGAAAGGAAGACTTTTCAAACTGAAGGGGATATTCAGAAGTGTTAATGCGATGCTCTGCTTCTCATAACAGGCTTGCTAGGAGGGGGCGTTCAGATGTTTTGATGACTCAGTAAAGACTTGGCAGTTAGAGGGCAGGTAGAAGGTGTATCATTTCTATACGTAGTGAAATTCTGGAGAGTGGTGTGTGTTCCTGGAGGACATTAAGTACAATCATTCTAATTGTAATATTAATACATGGGAGAATAAGCTGGCACAGGTTCTTCTTAGTTCTTCCTCAACCAAAGCCAAAAGATCACATTAGGGAGTTCTCCAATGATTCAAAACACGGTCCAAAAGTGTGTTTTAATTTTCCTGTCATTGAGCCTGCCTCACACCCCAGAAGTGTCACAGGATCAGAAATAGCACGAAGAGATTAAAGTGGATTGTTGTTTGTGTGAACATTTCAAATGTGTTTAACATCTTATCCAAGAACAAAGCAATTGTTTCTTCCCATTGCCCCTTCTGTTGTTGGTACCTGGGTCCTCCTCCCAGTCTTTGTGAGGTTTGTGTTCCTCCAGGGCCGTAGCCCATTCCTGACCAACCCAGATCATGTCACGATAGTTTCTTAATTGGAAAGTTAGCGGTGGGATAATAAACTACATCAGGATGGTTATGAAAGATGGTGGAGTATCCAATTTCACAAGAATATTTATGTTTTTAGGAAAGTCAAGGATTCCTATGAGCCTGTGCAAACTACTTGGATGTAAGATGAACAGAGCAGAACTGATCTTTTTGTTGCATATGTGTGGGTTCCCAGATAGCCCAGTACACACCTGACCCTCAGAAGAGGCTATGATATGCTTCCACTGCATGGTTAAGAATAATAACCACAACAAACAGGGTTCTGGTAATTTTCTTTTTTTCTTTTCTTTTTTTTTTTTTTTTTTTTTTTTTTTTGGTGGCATGGAGGAAAAAAATGGAAAGACAAATGAGTATTAACCAAAGGTAATTGAACATAGGACTGATCAGCATTTTAATTGGAGTGCTTCTATAAATTAGACTCGTTAAAAGAGGAATCACTTTTTCATACTTTTGCCAAAGACTAGCTAATATTGACATTTGAATACAAAATATGATGAATTAAAAGTAACATTTATGCCCACATTATGACTAGTGTAGGATGCGTATTGTCCATTTCGGCTGATGAATCGAAAGGATACTTCGTTGATATCAAATGCCATTTGTCCTTGTACTGCAGTTTCTACTACATTAGTTTTAAATACACCAGTGTGGATTGCTCATAATGGAGAAAAAGAAATTAAATATGAATGTATTACATGATTTTCCCATTGAACTTTTACATGGGAGTTAGCCCGTACTTCTGAACTATATTGACTTTAAATAACATCCTGAATTTCATCACTTTTATAAGCACTGTTCTAAAAAAACATTATAGTGCATCCATTAAATTTTTTAAAGTTGATTTTCATTCTTCTGACAATTGCTTCAATCTGAAACACCAGATTTCTTTTTCTCTTCCTACATGAGAAACTTAACAGAAGATAGCGAATGCTCCTTTTGCCATATACCATATTGCATCTGTCATTAAACATGTGCAGCTGTCTTCATTCACACAAAATCCCCAACACCCTTGCCCAAAACACTAAATGTATCCATACTTGTAGGTGTATATTATGACAATGTTGTTTCACTACCGTTACGTGTTTTTTTTTTCTGGTAGGAAGTCACCATAAGTAGTATTTTAGCTAATAACCTGTATTACAACATCACTCTTGAAATGAAATGGTGGTACAGGGTGCAAGAAACAGTAAACCAGGACATTCTGGGGGTGAATAGGTGGTACTGAAGGGATTTAGGAGATGTGTGTGCTGGTAACCATATCCCAGACTTTCTGGAGTAAGCAAACCCTCTCCCACCCCAGGTTTGGTGAGGCTGCTATGAAGCTGAGTGTTAGAGCAGAGCACGGTCCGACCAGCTTGCACAGACCGAAGGGATTTCATGCCTGCAGGGACAAATCCTGACGTCCTTCATCAGGCAGAATTTCTTTGCCGTCCATGTGAGTTTTATTGGACTAAAACGTGGTGCAAGGGAAATACGCTTTTTAGCTATTTCCTATAGACATCTGTTTAGTGAAATCTTATGAAAGAGATGCATAATATGTCTGTGGCTCTGGGCCTAGAAAAGAATTAAAAAACTTACAGAGTTTGACCTCAAGCAGGGCAGGGGGTGAGGGGAACTGGCTATTTTTGTCAAGATATATTAAATGAGGAGTTCTTGCTTGTTTTCAGTAGCAGCTGTTCAAAGCTGGTGGACACGTTCCTACAGAATACACAAAACAGCGGACTGATAATTACACCAAAGGAAAGGGAGTTGAAATATTAACATCCTGTTTAATTCATGAAATGGATATAGATACTATATATACTAAGAACAGACACCTAAATTATTTCATTCCGCATAGCGTGGATAGTGTGAAAAGCTACAGTAAGTGCAAACAGTTTTAACAAACACGAACTCAGTTGCTTTATATAGTAAAATAACTAAATATAATTCAGTCATTTAATCTTAATAAGAACATTGTTATTACAATACCTTTTGACTTTAATAGGGCTGTATATATGAACGGAAGATGTAAAATTATTGTAATTTAAAATTACGCTAAGTCTCTTAGATAAGTAAAAGCATTTACATTACTATTATGAGACTGTAGAATATTTTTTTAATAATTGCTATTTTTCACTGTTAACCATACAGTATCTTGTTTTCTAAGTCAATGTATGCAAACAGAATGTACTTTATTACGCACTGTACATGCAATCTTTTTAAAATTACATTTTATACATGCCAGTATTTTATGTTTATTATATGAATACAATTAAAGGTCTGAAATTAAAACATCTCTTTATATGTCCCTTGTGAAACTTCACTATCCGGTCCCTCAAAGAGTGCCATCACAAGGCAATATAATAACATCCGCTAAGAACATCTGAGATACCTAACAGACAAAACACTTCACAACTGCTAAACATTTAGTCCATTATGATACATCATGATCCAGTAGCCTCCCATTAATAAAAATAATTGATACATTCTTTAATACGGTCTCCTGAAAAAATCCTGCTGCTAGGGCTTTGATTTATGGAAAGCGTTTTCAGAATGTTGCAAAATTGCTAGCAGGCATGATGATATCAGTTAAATCACTAAGAAGCTCTACAAAAACCTTTTAATGTACTAGATGTTCCCCAGACAATCTAGGATAAACAGAATATTGTATTTTAAGATGCAAAACATTTTTTTAAAGCTGATAATTAGGTAGCATTTGGCACTAAAAGATACTCTTACTTAATGAATTAAGTAAGGATTCGGGTTGCATTTTGAATTCCTAATATCAAAAGTGCTGCTTTCTTTAGAAGACATTTGGTGCTTTCTGTGCATGAAATGATGCAAAAGTTGTTGAGTAGTAATATATGTTTCAGCTATAGTTTTGTAATAGTTCATTGTTTCATGTAAAATAGTGCTCATTGTTTGTATACATTGGATGATAAACATTCTATTTGTAATAAAGATGTTCTCCAGGCTCTTTATTTCATCAAATCATTAAGACACCCCTATCAGTATTAAAACAGAATATTATTATAAATATTATTTAAAGTTCAATGATTAACCATGGAAAGAAACTTTGCTTTTTTACATATTTATTATGTACTTAGGATTTGATCATAAAAGGTACTCGGCTCCTTTGTGAGGGACTGAGAGCCCTCAGTTCACTTGGAAGAAAGGCAATGCTGAGCCTGTTGCAGACTCAGACACTTAATGATTAAATAAACAGCGCCAGAAAATACAATCAAAAGTTATTTCAGAGATTAGAAAAGCACTATATGATACACTGCTTGATTAAAAATAGTGGTATTTCCAGTTGACAGACAAACAGATTTAATGTCAGCATCATTTGTACTGACAACCAATGGGAGATTAAAGGAAAATGTATGAAGTTGTGATAATAATCAGAGCAAAAGTCTAATTATGAAGGAGGTTGCAGCAGCAAAGTATGCTAAGGCTTATTGGTTAAATCACTGGTAGCCATCAAGTTAAATGTATATCAGTTTCATTAATTGGCAACCACAAGACAAGTGTTCTATATTCAGGGTGGTGATGTTTTTGATATAATCCACCACATTGTGGTTAAGTATATGATTCATGTAATAAGAAAAAGGTGCCTCCAGGCTATTGTTCCTAGCATGGATTAAAATTTACATATTGCTTCTCCTTATGTCAAAACATCTGGTGCCTGCAAATGCTAACATTTCGTTAAAAAGTTTCACAAGATAGGAAAAGTGGATTGGAAACATTGCATGTGAATCATTCAAGCATTATAATGGAATAAGAGACTGAGTCGTGAACAGGCAGATTGAACAATAGTCTAGTCAAAGAGATTCATATGCTTATGAGTTTGATAGACAACACTTTGTATAAGAAGAGGAAATGCCCCAAATCATAAGAAAAAAACCAGTTGTGGGGTTTTTTTTTAATGTCATTGAGGTATATCATCTTGGTTACTTTCCAAATTGCATTTTTGCCCCAAATAAGGTCCCTGTACCTAAGTAACAGTACTAAAGTGCTAAGATCGTGGCTAACACATTCATTTCATTCATGCACATTAGTATGTTGGCATCCCTACCTGCCATGTAGTTTCCTCAGAAAATTTCATGACTCATTTTTACTCTCTTATTTTACAGCAGCCTATCAGGTTATAAGCAGGGCCGATCTCAAAAGATTTGGATGGCCAATTATCTTAATCATCTTATTTCCTTGGAAAACCTACCAGTCCTTGCATCAGCACCGACACACTAGACTTAAGATCTTTTTCCCTTTGATTTCTAGGTGGGACTTAGATGTTAATTTTCAGTTCTTAAAAAAATAATTTTTTTGGTGCTAGGTTATCCAGAAAGCTACATCACAGATTGTTGCAATTAGCAGATACATTAATGTTAGAAACTTCCCTCTGTGTGAAATGAAGCAACAAACAGTGACATAAACACTGTGAAGTGCCTTGATGCGAGTGACACTATATCTATTAATTTTCTGGAATCAAAACATAAACATTCCTAGGTGGGCGTTATATTTGCAAAAGAGGAACTGTTCAAAAAGTAATGGTTCCCCCAAAGTGCTCTTGCATTTTAAAAACTTACTCCTTGGATTAGAAATTTACTTTCTCTTTTAGGCCTCTGGAATCCAAGCATGCAACATTTATGTGCCCTAAGCCAGCCCCCGACAATACCCCAGGGATGTCCCAGCACCGCATGTCTGTGCAATGCAGATGGCAGTGATGGCAATTGCTCGTTTCTGCAGCCAGTCCCACCACTGGCAGAGCCAAATGACCCAAGCCGCTGGTGGTCCTCCCATCTTTCCAGGGATGGACACCTCTCTCCACTCTCACTTTTCACCTGGATTTCTTCCTCAGAGCTGGCACAGGTCTCCTAATGGTCCTGCTTCAAATCCAGAGCGGGGTCACCTTGCAATCCTGCTAAAACCTAACAGGTTGAAAATCTCTAAGTACAAAATTGAGGTTACACCGTCTGGATGCCCATGATCGCAAGAGAGGATTGGGCAATGCGCTTGAGACCTTCTGCAGACCTCCCGGGCTTCCTCCTCCTGAACTTGAGGGGGTTTGGACAAGAGGGTAGCCAAAGCCCAGCTCTCCCTACTATAAACCCTGCAAGAACATGAGTTTTGTGAATAGTGGTTAACAGGAGTTTTGGTCATTTTCTTTTTTAAGCATTTTACGTAAACCTGTGTTTATACATTGTATTTACTTGTAATGGACTTGCCTTCAGTTATCAACTGATTCTCAAATATTTAAGTTTAATACAGAGAATTTGGAAAAAATCTGTTAGCTAAGTATTTTATGTACTCTCCCAGGAATAGGTTGAATTAAAGGAAATGCATCTTTTCAAAACATAAGATGATAACTTTAAAAATTCTTAATATGTCTTTTTCTCAAGTAGGTGAACTGTGGCATGGGCACCTTTCATCATTAGGGGGAGGAACCTCACCAAGAAAGAATCCTGTATTGCTACAGAGCTATTTGGAGAGTAAAGTGAATAGCCAAAGTCATTGCAGAAATATCATTCCATCATTTCAGCTAGAAAACAGTTTCTACTGCAGGACAGCTAATATACACAGCCAGCTTGCTATAAAAACAAACTGGCATAAAGCAATTTAGTCCTACTACAAAGTAAAGTAAGCATGGTCAACTGTAAGCATGGTTAACCATAAGCATGGATCAGAGAACCAACTTCTGCAATAAAGACTCAAGGGGCATTGTTTCCACTTGGGAATTAACACTCTAAATTACACTAAATCTGACTTGCTCCTTTGGGCAAGTGAAAGCAAAGCCTGAGACAACCAAGGTTAAGGAGCAACAGAAAACAAAAGAAGGTACATTCTTGATCCCAAAATATCAGAAATGGGATCTGGTGCACTTAAAGGAAGATCTCGGCTCACAGGCAAATGTCAACCTGAAACGCAGGCAGGGCAGTACCGAGCTGGGCTCTGGCAGACCCTGTCCCTTCCCACAGGAAAAGGAAGGAGCTGATTTCAGGGTACTTGCAGCTTCCAGTGGGGTAAGTTATGAGTACCTCTCCTGATGCACCTCTCTCACATCATTCTCTTCTTTTTTCAAACTGTGCCAAATGCTGAGGGATAAAACACAAATGTTCTTCTCTCCCTTCCTTGCTGCTCGTCCTCTTCCAGATGCGGGTGCAAGTGCGAGGAGCATGAGCTCCTCCTGCTTCTCAGAGACCAGTTGCAGCCACAGCTGGTCCTGGCAGATCAGTCACTGGTTTAACAGGTTGGTAGCTGTGAAACAATGCCGGTGACAAGCAATGATGTCATTATTTAAAAGGCTAGAAATGATTTTCTACATATCTTGATCCTCAATGTTACCAAGCCTGGGAATAAAATAAACTTATTTACCCTTTAAGCCTTGCCATTTTAGAGGAACTAACTTAGTTGTGAATGCTCAGTGTATTGAAATCCAGTAAGAAAGAAATGTTTGGTCCCCTTAGGCCTCTGAAATCCCAAACTGGATGTTTGTTGGCTCCAGGTGCCTTCAGTGTCACCAGGAGGTGCAATTGGCTTGTTCTTGATAACCTTGCTCGTAGGAGCAGATTTTACATCAAGGGCCTGTTGGCTTTACTGAGGACTTTCTTCTAAATAAGAATTTTTATGCTTGAGCTTACAAAATTATCTTTTTGATAGGCCAATAAAAATATGGTTATTACTGCAGCTGTCAACCTCATGTCCTATTTTGCCTGTATAGCAAGGCAGAGAAGTAAGTACATTTGACATGAAAATATTTGCAAAAATGTCCCTATTTAGTCTTTCCCCTTCAAAACCCATTTCCTAAAGCAAAGGTCTGGAGTCTGAATACAGGCCAGGCATTACTTTGTTTTAGGGAACTAAACTCTTCAGTGAACTGAGAGCAAGTGATTCAGGACCGTTCTGTGTCACACTGTTTCTGTGAGACTACAGATTTCTCCTTATTCTTTCTGTCTTTCCTTAACCATATTGTTAAAGTGCTTGTGCTAGATTCTGGTACCAGCCAGAGAATTTAAAAGCACAGTGACAGTGATCTGATTGACAGCTATTGCCCAAATCAGATTTATATATGGAGTCTGAAATACCGACACAGATCCTGTGTACCGAAATAATTAAAATCCTCAGTGTCCTCCTCAAATTCGATCTGCTGGTATGTGGAGCCAAGATGTTACTCAGAGAGCAGCACAAGGAACTGATCTTGTAGAAAGCATTGCAGCGATATCGCACTTTCCCAGGCTCCGAGACCTGGGTTTCCTTCCTCCTTTATGGAGTAACTTCATAAACACCGCTTTTCTATTCCGTTATTGGAGCACATCTGTTAGCAAAAGTCTCTGGAAGTCCTATTCCTATTTAGCACAATGTCCTGTGGTATCTTCCTTGTCTATAAAACACAGGGATAGTTAGGTCTGTATTATAAATAATAATACATGTATGTGGTGCATGATTCTAGTGATGTAATTCAGTTTCAGGTTTTTACTGCCATTCATAAACTGCTTCAGCAGACTTCTTGTAATTTATGATATCAATAGAACCCCTTAAATTACATCCTAGTTTCTGCCATGTGTCGCCCTATGAAAGAAAATGGCTTTGTATCCAATATCACCTTAAGAAGAGTGCTAAAGGGAGAATGAACCAAAAGTCAAGTACCGTTTATTGAGAGCAAATATTGCCTTCATAGCATGCAATATGTGAGAACCGAACACTTGAAAACAACCACTGTAATCCTCAGCTTAATTGTTTGCTTTGAAACTATGTAGAGTTTCCTAGCACTGGTTTGAAATAAGCTTGTCAGGGTCACAGGAAAGGTGAGGCCATCTCTTACCGTGCTGTACTTTTTGGACCCACAGCTTCTGACCCTACGAGCATCAGTCTGACTCGGGAGCTTCCTTCTCTTGCCAGGGGCTGACTACCATGCCAGGACTTGCTGGGGGAGGGCAGAGCTCCCTGGCTGAAAAGATTGGTCCTGAAGCCCACATTGCCCAGGGTAGTGACGGCATTTGTACAGCAGCCAAATACTGGCTGTAGCCTGAATCTGCACCGGTAGCTTTGAATATTTCCAGTCTTGACCCAGGTAGAAGTAGTCTCTTCTGCCTTCGTTAGGCACGGGGATAAATCCCAATGCACCCATTAGGAGGTGGATCACGGCATGGTAGACTATTGCCTCCACAGCTTTTTTTTCCCCTTTATTCGTCTTCCTCCTATAAAACCCTCTAAGGAGGTCAAGAACTGCAGGTGGTGAGGGGGTGGAAAGGGGACTCTTCAAAACTAAGGAGAAAGAACCAATTTAGTACTGAGATATTTTAATTCAGATGCTTTCTTCCTCTGCAATGTGTAAACCTTCCTTGAGCAGAGGAGTCCTGGGGGCAGTGGCTGGAGGGGATCCGTCACTGCCTTGGCTCCATCAAAGCCCTTCTGGGGACAAGGAGGCAGCGTGGAGGCACTGAACCTCACCGAGGGACAGCTCCTGTAGTTTCCCATCACACGAATGCTTTTATTCCTGCCTAAGGAATGATCTACTCCTGTTAAAAATCAACAGAAAATAAAAGTTGGATAGAAGCTGCACTTGCAGAACCAGCCAAACTTCTTCTGATTTCACAACAGCAATCACATTCAGTTTAGCAACAAAAGGCATTTGTATAAGACAGTAAAGCTGGATTCAGAAGAAACGCTGTAACCAGTATACCGGTCAAAACATCTGAAATGTTAATAGGATTTTTAGGAGGTTCTTTTTGATACTTGCAGGTACCTCTGATTTTTCAAAGTATTTAAATGGAATTTGACCTTGATTGTTACTTCTGACGAAAGGTGGGTTTAGAACTGTTCTCTCGCAGAAGGTGCAAAAAACGACCTTAGCTGGTTTTATATATGTATGGAAACTCTTGTAGTTTTCAAAGCAGTTCAGTTGATATTAGGGGAGCATAATCAGATTTATTTTCTCTAAACAACAGAGGAGACCTGAAGAAAAGACCTGTTCTGAACATCCCACAAGCTTAAAAATACTTGGTCTTGGACTTAACTTTAAGTATTAACTATACTGATACGCGAAGAGCAGGAATTGCAGTACAGATGAACACAGCATGTGCAAATTTCTCAGCTTTTTATATAGTCCCCTAATCTTCTTGTAGCTGTACCTAACTATTTATATAGGACAACATAGCAACTCATAGGAATGTTATCTAGACTAATTTTTGTCACGTTTACTGTTTTATTTTATTTCTTTCATTTCTTTTTTTCCTCTGTGTAATTTAATTCTAGTGGCACTGTGTAATTTCCATCAACAAAAGAAATGAAATGTATACAGTAGAAAATAGATCCTATTTTAAAATGCTCAGACCTGTCAGGTGTCCATTAATCTATATGTATTCCATGTAGGAAGTAGAAAGCAATATGAGTTTTCACATTCTTTGTATTTAATATTTACCTGTGGGCATGTATAAAAAAATTCTAATAAATCCACAGCTACTTACAATTTACAGAACAGGACTAATGCTGGTAGTTGATCCTAAACTGACACAAACCAGATATTCTCTTAATGTTACTCCAAGGAATTTTAAACTGACTCTGGTAAAGCCAAGGTTATTTGCCTTGGGGATGCCTAATGGAAGGGTTATTATAACACTGTCCACAAATAGGTGTCTTGAGAGAGCCAGGGCCATAATACTTCATTGACAGCTAATAGATTGTGCTATTGCTGTATCGTAGTCATCTTTGAGGCCAAAGGTCACACCTCTTCCTTAATATTTAAATAAAGATACTTGACTAGAGCAGAAAACAGCTTATTGCCAGTGATGGCTGCTGCTCAATTTACAAGAACCTTTACAAAGTCATGCTAATTCCCGGCCTCCTTAGAATGCACGATAACCTTTCATAAATCCATCTTTTCCAGATGTCCTTGGAAATGACAGTTATAAAACTACAAATGATTTGTAATGCAAAATGGGACTGACAGACTTGGAGATTAGTTCTCAATGTACTAAAATGACTAAAGACTATACCTAACAAAAGACTTAAAATGCATCAATAAGTATCTGCCAAAACAGCTCATGAGTATCTTAAACATGTTCAGTAAAGGCTGGGAAATGAAATAAGAAATACTCATGATTGTAATATGACAAGTGGCCATTTTCCTTCTAAGGGTCTCAGAACAGAACTTTGTTTCTGTGGGTCAATCCGGAAGGCAGATTTTGAATTGCTCGTGCTTCAAATACAGCATTTTATTTGCCTGTATCGTTCTCTTCATGAGCAGGACTGTTTATAAACCAAACACAATTGCTTATGAGATCAAATTCTACTCAGACTTACACTCATCACAGTTTAAGTGGATTATAAAGTGTATTTAGATTTAGAAAGTGCTACAGAAAATACATTTGGTTAAAATAAGAAATACTCCTTTGACTGTCAAGATTTTGAAAGTATACGTGATCAAAGTTTCTAAGTTTCACTGAAAATATACACTATAATTTGTATTTACAAATAATTTTGTTTTCTGCTACTCCAGGGGATGTTTTATAAATCAGAAAAAAATATGAATTTTTAAATATACCTATATAAGTGATCTATGAATTCTTCAATATTTCCAACAGTCCATAGAAATCAAAAGAAATAAGAGATGTTGCCTAGAAACATAGTCTTCTAGCTAAGGCAAAAAATACTTTTTAATACTAAAAAAAAATTAAGAGGAGCCCACCCCAAGGCATATCTGCACCCTCGCACCCAGAAACCCCTGCAGGGACCGCCTGGCAGGTAAAGCATCGGGGTGACGGCAACATCTCATAGAACTGGCAGGATCTGCTGTGGAAGAGCATCCTGCGTTACGGCTTTTTTTTTCCCCCCCCCTGAATATCATCCTTCGTTACGGCTTGTCTTCACCACCCTTCTCTTCTTTGATTTTCTCTCCTACTTTCAATGTACTTGCTCTCACTTTTGTTCTCAGATCCTTTGTCTAAAAGACCTTAACCCTGGGAGATGTTATTTTCGGAACTTGGAAGCATTCATTGAGTTAATGAGTATTTGATGAAATAAATAATAAATGTTATCCATCATGTTAAGGAAGTATGTTATTATGAAACGGTCATTTTGTTCATCTTTTCATACTTTTAAAGCTACCTGGGAAAATGATAATATATATTAGAACCAATCACATAGCTTAACTGGTCACAAATGTGTTCCTAGCTTTTGTTCATTTGGGAATTATTTCACAGTCCTGGTTTCTGCAGAGGTATTTTTAATTCCCAAGTTTTATATGGATTATCAATACATATTTCAGCCAGTTGTCTGTTCAAACATCTTTTACCTCACCTGTACAGCATTTCGTTTATGGCAATGATTGTTTACCAAGATATAATGATGTTGTTCCTGCTCCCAGATTAAATTAATGAAAGTTATTAATCCCTAGTTTATGAACAAAAAGCTATTCATATAGATATTAAGGAATGGCATTAATGAAGAAACCTGTTTGAGAAAAATAGCTCTCCAGTCTTTGATCTAAAGTTTGTGAGCCATGATCTTATTTTCCTCCTAGCTCTATTTTGTTTATTTTCATTTAAAAAGTCTGGTTTTGTATTCTGGAGCTCAGACACCAGCTCTGTGGTGTCATTTGTCATGATAGGTCAAGAATGAAAGGGAATAAAGCCATGATGCACACTGCAACCCTGCACAGCAATAAGTTGGCAAATTTTTCCTTTTATGGGATATGTTGACTCAAACTGGGAAGGCTTTGTTAGCTGTCACTATTTGTTCATTCTCACTGAATGTCCTTTCTCCTCTTTCTCTAGGACCTTTCACCTTGCCTCCCCACGTCATTTATTGTTAACCATAGCTAGCAACTGAAGCCTATTTCTCTCTACAACCCCAGATTCACTCATTGCAGGGTGCCCTGCAGCTGTCAGTCTCTCCCTCCCCAGCGCCCGGGGCCACCTCTGGCCTTGGCACCCACCACAGGGCTTTGCAACAAGGTGCACAGGGTCTCTAGCTCAAACTCACCATAGCAGGATACGAGGGAATTAAGCATCTCGGGGCAGGGAACTGGGAACCAACTGACCAACACCAGAGGAACCTGCCAGAAGAAGGGCAGAACTTCTACCTTTTTGTGTGTGCCCAAGTAATGTACTTTATTTTGTTCTTCTCACAGCCATTAATTTTTCCTTGGCATGAGGCATTAGATGAAAATTCAGAACAAGATTTAAGCACCAAGCCTTCCTCAGCAAGAGTTGCTCAGGCAATCACCCAAGGGTAAGAGACCTGGCTTTGAAATGTTTTGCCTTGTTTAATGTCAGGCTTAGCACTTTTTCCATGTCAATGATGAGTAGTTTAAATAACGCATCGATCTTTTCCCAATTTACTTTGGGGTTTTGAGTTTGGGGTTTTGGTTTGGTTTGGTTTGGGTTGGGGTTTTTTTTGGGTTTTTTGTTGTTGTTGTCATTGTTGTTGTTTATTTGTTTTTGTTTTTAAAAGGACATGAAGTTGTTTCAATCAGGAGAGACTATTAGAAAACCTCAACACTAGATAATAGCCTAGTGTTAATAGCAGCCTAGCGGTAATAGCAGCCTAGCTTCTGTGACAACAGATCAACTCCTCTTTCAGATCAACAGCCATTAGAGTTTCAGACAACCCACAAGAACTCCCATATCATGTCTCTTTGAATTACTGTGTACGATCTTCTTGTCCCAGTGAGCTTATATGTGCACTAAGGATATGTGCTAAATTGGTACTGGTAGCTGAAGTGGAGTAGGGCATGGGTTTTGACATGATCTGATGCTCTGGGTGGCTGAGGACCACCAGGACTTTGGTAGTTGTGTGTATGTTCATGAAAAGAAACTGTTTGTAGGTGTAACCTTGTTTGCAAGGCAGCTACAGCACTGTGAGATGCAACCACAACTCAGTCGTTAGTTGTCACTTTTCAGGTTTCACAGCAGGGCCCTCCGATAATGGACTCCAGTGCAAGGAAAAACAGGTTCCCTTGCGTCAAGTACTGAAGAGGTTGTCATGAAGGTGAACCACAACAGCCTCAGAAACAGAGCAGCTACAGATACCTTGCAGGCAAATGTCTCACTACTATGGTGCGAGCATGTGAAACACCTACAGACCTGGAAGACAGATGAGCAGAGGTTTGTGAATGCCACGAAATGTTACCCAGATGTTTACAGAGAAATTTAGGTGCCCAATAACACTAAGATAAATTCAATGATTACTGAGATATTCTTTCATGTTTACACTGGAATATTTGTGCCTGGTGGTTTGTAATAGTGATAAAAGGGATGAAAATATTTCCTAGGCGTTTGCCCTGACTATTCAAGTAATGATGATGTATGTGGTAAACCTGATTCCCAACAAAAAATGTACTCTTAAACATACTTCTTTCCTGTGACGGGTGTAGGAACAGAGTTTGTTTGCCTTTACAGATGTTTAAGAAAAGTATACTCAAAAAGTAGGGAAAAGACTTCTCCAATATTTTAAGTTTACAAAGTCCTATCTGTTTGTACTATCGGAAAACAAAAAAATAACAAATCAGAAAAAATATCACAGTGAGAGGATACTGTAGGATTCCTTGACTCCAGAAAACAATCTCTGAACTTGCCCGATATATTTGGAGATTAAAAAGAAAGGAAGGGAGCATTGGATGGCTACATATGAAATGGTTTTGCTCTGCCAACCTGTCCTAAACCAATAATTCAATTTCAATAAGAAAATTGAAACCATGTGTCTCTCTTTATAGGAATGACTGGTAAATTACATTTGGTCAACCATTTTCTTCCTACTCGTTCCCAATATGGTAGACTTCTTCAAATTTTTTACTTTTTTTCAGGACTAGCAATCAATCTTTTCACGTTTAATAGATCATCAGGTGTTTTATGCACAAAGTTCACTGTGTTAAATACATCTCTGCAGCAGAGCATCTCCGGCAATAGTCTAAATAATATTTAGAGAGGAGTCCACCTACACGGGAAAAGTAGCCCAGACACCTATCTGATCAGAGATGATGAGGCAAAGATGATGAAGTTTTCCGCTAAAGTAGACCCCATAGTTCTTCTGCCATCAGCAATATATCCAAGGAACTGATTGATAAGGCTTGTTTTCATGCAATAAACCTCTAAAGGATGAGGAAGGAAAAATGAACACGCCCTATGTAAGAGTAAATGTGATCAGAGCACAAAAGCAGGTGGCTGAGAGGACATAATACAGCATATAAACTGTATTGTTAACTTGTCTTTTGTCTCCCAAAACCAAAAACAAGAAGTAAGAATAAGTAAAAAGAAAAAAAGGGGAATTCAGAAAGAAGGAATCAAGGTTTTTCTCCCTTTTTTTAATGTCATTGCTCACTTAAACTACTATGTACTTAGACCTTTCCTCAGTGATGTTCTATTGTCACCTAGAAAACAAAGCTATATGAACAAATTTTCTGCTATTAGTGTATATTGAAGAAGATAAATGCTCTCACTGCAAAGTCCGAAGTGCAGGTTGTCCAGTTCGTGGGCTTGCTGAAATACTCACACACAAGTAACAAACAGGTTTCCTTTGCAAATTGTTGAGAACTGCTGGTAAAATTCCTGAAAGAACTGTGAATAACCTGGGTGATGAATGGGGTCGAGAAATCTCATCATCTTCATACATCTGAGGAGAGCTTAATTAATTCAAATGAAGAAATTAAAGGTGTATGAAGGGGATTAAGGCAAAAGCTGAAAATAAAAATAGATCTGCAAAATATTAGATCTCTCCTAGCCTCAAAAGAGATCAATTAAATCTTTACAAGAGAAAAGGCACTGAAAAGGTCTCCCGTGGGGCCAGCAAAACTCTGAAGTGTAATATTTTGGAAATGCCATAATTTAAGGGGAATACAATGTGTTATTTTTATATGCTGCAGAACCCCACAACTCCACCTCCCACTCCTGTTAAAAATGCTACCCAGCTAGCTTAATACTCACAACTCTTTGACACAGTGTCCTGGGTTTTAACACTTTCTGCCTATTTTATTTTCCTTGTCTGCAGCAGTTCCAGAAGTCAGTCACCTCAGTGCTATTATTGTCCATAAATCAGAGAGGAGTGATTGATTCCTTTATAAATTATGTGTACCACACAGGAGAGTGGCTGGTAAACATTGCGATAGTAAACAAGCCTACTCTTTACACATATATTTTTGAGAACCCTGCACAAAGAGTTTAAATTTCTGATGAATTGCTTGCTCCATCTCTAATTAGCATTAACACTAAAAACACTATTCACTATTCATATTTGCTCATCTCCTTATCTTAGATTAACCACTGTTTAATATGTGGTTAGAATTATTCTGCACATCATCAACTGATCTATGTGAAACAGCATAGAGAACAAAAGAAGCTTAATCTTCCATGAAGCTTCAGTCAAGTGAAACTGTACATAATCCAGAGACAGTTTCTTTTTGATAACCTGCACTTAATACACACTGCATGTCTCCCCTCTCTCTGCCCCTGCATATTTTGAATCTGCTTATTAAAATAAAAAAATAGTCCTTATTACTTCCCCCCCGCCCCCCCCAAATTTCACACACTTTGGGCCTAATTGTGCAAACTCTTTGCGCTAGGCACGATGGTTGAGCTGTCCCATGGACACGACTCTGTGCTAACAGCCGTGATACCGACGGGACCACTTGCAGTAACATTACTTCCAGGAAGAAAGAAGACTTTGTGAGATGAGGCTTTGAATAGTGATTGTAGCTGCAAATGACCTGAGACAAATAGTTGCTGTTTGGGCTGCTAAGATGAAATAGAAAAATAAAAAACAAACCAAAACAAGATCCTTCCTATAAACAAGTTGAGTAAGAGGGCATTAATATACCGAATTATTAAGGTGTGGCAGCAGAGGTTGTTAGTGAGTAATAACATAAATTGCATCACTGAATCCTCTGTTTTTCCAAATTACTCACCTAAGCAAGTCTAAGAGGGCTCAACAAACAGGTACAGTGAAACAAAACCAATTTTCATTACCTTAAAATAGTTTATATTTAA
>NW_009630516.1:37431-42302 GCF_000690535.1 Cariama cristata
TTCTCCCCGGGGCCAGCGCCGGGCAGCGCGGGGCGGTGCGGGGCGATGCGGGGAAGGGGAGCGGCGGCGGGGAGGACAATGAGGCCCTTCCCGGCCAGGTCCCCGTGCTCTCGCCACTAGAGGTCTCTCACGTTACAGCTTTCCCGCTCCTCTGCTCGTTAATTATTTTACTCAAAGGAACAATTCTGCCTTTTAGATTGGAATGCCTCGCTTTAAGTGGTGCGCTGGAGAAAGATATAATGCCTCCTTAGCTTGTTCTCCTGCTGATGAGTAGATGTTGGGTTGACTGAATGAATCATCCTGGATATTTTAATACACAATGGATATACTTTAGCAAAGAAGTTTGAGCTTTCACCTTGGCTTCCGAAAGGTTGAAAATTTGACCAGATAAAACAATACGCTACGGTAAAAAGTGCCTTACTATTGAGACACAGGCAGCATGATACTTCAAACTCTCCTGAGGACATCTAGGATCAGGTATATACTTAGATCCCATAATTGCAAACGTGAACCCTTTTACATTCATTTCTACTTCTTTCAGGGGGAAAAAAAAAAAGGCGTATTCTCCCATATGAGTTGATGGCGAAGTTCTAGTGTATAACTACCTCCACTTTGTCATGCATTTTTCTTTTAATAAAAAATGGAATATTAACTGTGGCAGTCATCTTTTTTGTTGTAACCTTATAATGAAGAAAACCCCCATCTTTGTTTACCGTGTTTTGTTTTAAACTCTTGTAGGATGTTACTTCCCTTATACTTGCTATGTAGATGAAACAGCATCGTCCAACTTACGTAAAGTTACATTCTTCTGATTAATAAAAGCAAGGGACATGAAGAAAACTGAACGAAATGCCAACAGAATCCCATCCCCATAAACAAGGCAAACCATGTTTGAAGAAAGTCCAGCAAAGCACATTAATACCAACTAGAAGGCAAAATAAGTATCCATGAGATAAAAGGAATTTTCCGTTTTCCAAGGATGTTGGAGGAAGACTGGTGGAGAGAGCATCTTAGCACAGGGAGTTGCATGTAGGAGGCAAGGGAGAACATACTGCAGCAGCTCACTGCCAGCATCATCCTGAAGGAAGTCAGAATAAGGGAGGAGATTCCCCTGTTAAACAGAGAGGTGGGCACTGTGCCGCACTGGGGGGAAACAAAGGGGTTTGAATTAGTAGCAGTAGGAGAGGGTGACAGAACCTGGCCAAAATCAGGGGATGAAAAAAAAGCCACAAAGTTATGGAAAAAGATACTGTAGTAAAAATTACTCTGAATTGAGCAAGAAAGCACTTTAAGGAAATATTATGGGGCCATAATCACACCATTCAGGCTGTGCTGAAAAAAATCAAGCTGAAGCCTATTTCCTACTAACAAACTGTGAAGTGGAGTTACAGCGCGAATATGCACTTCCCACAATAACTTATTGGGATTGTTAAAACAACAGTGTAGGTCCAGATTCTGATTTCACTCACACTACTTTCACTGTAGTGCAGCTGGAAATCTCAGGGGAGTTACTGCTTATTTGCCATCCTGTGAGATCACAGTGTCTTAAAAAGCAATGACGTTCTCGGTATTCCTTTTATGATTCCAAATTACCTGTTCAGTAACAAAAAATCTTTCTCCTAAAGATTTTAAAGGGCCTGGTTTTCCATTGCCATCGCCCTCACTGTTTCCACCTTTCTAGAGTGGATGTAGAATGCTACCTTCCCAATTTTGCCTCTTGGCACTCAGTTTGCCTAAGCATAAAGCTATGCAGGTACTAGGCAGTAGAAAATCATACAGCCATAATTCTTAGTATAATTACATGGTTTAAATGTTTAATAGACCAAACTTTGGCCCATGATGCTCCTACTACATGGCTTACACAAAACCAGACACCCTGACTAGGCGAAGGTAGGCTGATACAGATTGTGAGACTATGGGTCTACTTTAATCAAGCTGCTGGCACCCGATGAGACATCGTTGTTTTACCTCTGCGGAGGGGAATGGCAGTTGTGCAGCCGCCAACTTTTGCATTTAAATTTTGGCGTTCCAATGAAGAAAGAAGTAGGTTTTTGAAGTTGGAGAGGACAATGCTGAGGATAAAACCAGTAGTCTGTAGGAGAGCAAGATCACTAAAGTCAGAGTTCTCCTGCAAGTAGTGAGCATCTTCCTGACGCAGCGTGGGGAGGTAAATCCCTCCTTCCCCGGCTAGTGGAAATTCTGGGAGGCTGAGAAGGCTGCACAGTCCTCTGAGCCCAGTGCCTGCAAATGTCTTTCCATTATGTAGGAGGAAAGTGGGGGTAAGAAATCTTCTTTATCCTCTCCTTCTGCATGAGGAGGCCATTCCTGTTTTGAAATCCTGGTAGAGGTTCAGTGCAGTTAATTTCTCCATCCTTTACAGGAGTTCCACACGGATCGTTGTAGCCTGAGGGCTGTCATTACTGCTAGGGCTTACAGAAGGGGAAAGAAAGACCAGATTCATTATTCATTTGTACTGAAGGGAGAGGGAATGAATCCAGAGAGACAGAGTGGTCATATGCAGAACCCAGTTTTCCCGATTTCCAGTGTGTCCACTGGGCTACGCTGCCTTTGGCATGCGTCAGGGGTAAGAAATGCATTAAGTACAAGTGTCTGCCCAATACGCCGTGTAGCTCCTACCCATCTCCCGGGACAGAGCAGCCCCAGAACTGCTTCGGAGTAGGGACTGCAAAGTGATAGCTAAGGCTGAAAGCCCTTGCCTCGCCTATTTGGGGAAACATCCCAGCCTCGTAAGTGATGGGGAAGGGCTGCCACATCCTTAGCCAGAGCTGGATACGGCTGTAATGGTGATACAGAGAGCAGCAGCATTTTCTTCAGCTCATGACCCAGAGTATGTGCCCCTTAGTTTCTCCCGTAAATCCATTGCTGCTAACTGCTGCATTAAATAGACCCATGACCCCAATATTTTTAGTTCATCTTTTCCTGGACTCTGGCTTGGCTATTACTATAAATTAGGAAAATGAGAAAGGATTGTATTATCTCCGGAAGTGTCCTTGTTCTGCAGACCCCTCACCTGGTGTCAGTAGTAGCTACAGCTTTCAATTAGCCTACTCCTGTGATTTGCAGGGTTGGGTGGTTGTTTTTTTTTTTTTTGTTGGGTATTTTTTTCACATTGATGTGGGAAAAAAAATACATGGTCAGTGGGGGAGGTTTATAGGTGATGTTCTTTAGCAGCAGTGCTAGTCAAATTGGTATCCTGTGTTACTTCTTTGGGAAGACATTTCTCTGCATCTTAGACCACATAATGGCTTTGGTGGAGATTTCTGGGGAAGGTCACAATTGTCAGAAAATCCAGTGGCCAAGGATGGCAAGGAGGGCCACCATGCACCACAGGAAGGTCCTTTTACCCAGAGCAGGAGGAAGGACTCCTCCCAAGAAGCTGTGAAGAATATATGTGCTCTGGAGACAGGTTTTCATCTTGTAAAACAGAAGAGGAGAGAGAAGTTTGCAAATTATAAAGCTCAGAAGAAAATAATATTGGGTCAGGAAAAAACATCCTTAAATTTTAGTTTAGAGAAATTAATTCCAGAGGCTCATGCTGCTCTTTACTTGGTACTTTCTGGTCCAAGGAGGTAGCCTACTCACTGCTGTACAGAGTGGTAGAGCTGCTGGTCTTGCCACTGGTTTGGCAGGACCAAGTCAAGTATCCATCAGTGACTCATTGAAATATGGGTTTAGCTTTACAATTGCCAGCCTAGGAAAGGGAAAAGCCTATGTGTATAGTAACTCCTTTGCCTGGGAAACACTAAGTGTAATATTTCATATGTAACTACCAAAGGTCCAGGATCCAATACCCATGGAGAGAGAGAGAGAGAGTGTCTATTTTCATCCCATTTGCTGAAAGTATCACAAATTTTCTCACTAAGGTAGATTTTTTCATTGCCATTCATTGTTAAAGGAAGCTACCTATTCTACCTATGCAAACAAGAACATTGCCTTCTGGTCACATAGTTACAGATTTTGCAGCCAATTATAAGGGTTTTGAACTTTGTTTGTAACCCTGCTTCACCAGGCCATACCAACCGTTGGTCAGTTTATGTGTAGGTCTGAACAGGTAGTAGGAGAATAATGCCACAGTTGAGATCCACTGTGAGTCTAAGGAATCAAAATTCTCACGATAATACTAATTCTGTCTTAAAGGAAGTATTTGGAAATGTCTTCTTTCCCTGTATGAATTGTACTATGGAGACTCTTTACCCATCACATTTGCATTGTTTTCATGTTTGGGATGTCACTGGTCTGTTGGGGTTCCATCAAATCTCTGTTTAGAAGGGAAGACAATCAGACAAAAACAACCTTTGAATTGCCATAGAAACATCTCTCTTCAGTTTGATTTCAACCCAAAAAAGTATAAAAAATACCATCATCCTTATTTAAAATGTGGATATATGTCTGCGGATTCGTTGGGACTGCGCTTTCAAAAAACTCTTTGTCAGTAGCCATCTGATACATAAATGGCTTTGTTTACAGCAAAATGCTGGCATAAATAAATAGTAATATTGAACCAGAACAATTGCCTTTAGCAGCCAGTGCTGTAAATCATACACAAGCTGTCATCATGAGTTGAAACACGTCTGCATATTTAGTACCATGTTTAGCTTGCCTAATCAGAACAATATGTAAAACGTTAATGCACAAGAGAGCCTGCCAAGCCAAAAATTATTTACAAGTTGCATTTTGTGTTTCTGGAAATTTTCAGCAAGGAGAAAGGAGAGGAGAGGAGAGGAGAGGAGAGGAGAGGAGAGGAGAGGAGAGGAGAGGGAGAGGAGAGGGGAGGGAGGAGGAGGGAAGGCAAGGGAAAGGCGAGATAAGACGAGGCAAGGCGAAAAAGGAAAGGAAAGGAAAGGAAAGGA
>NW_009630517.1:0-1238 GCF_000690535.1 Cariama cristata
ACACCCCGTCAGCCCAACGGCCGCCCAAGGGCCTCCCCTCCTCAGCCCAACGGCCGCCCCTACCTGCCCCGCTCAGGGGGTTCAGCCATGGGATGAGGGTCCTCGTTTTACCCGCCTGCGGGGTTTGGTCCCTTAGGGTCAGGAAAAGGGTCTTTCACACAGCCCCGAGAAAGAGAAAGCCCGGCAGCAGGAGCCGGGGTGGGCTTCGAGGAGGGTTGCAGCCCCAGGGCGGTATGGAGGGCACGCTCCCCTCCCAGCAGCTCAGGGAACCACAGCCTTTTGGGGGGCGGCTGTACACTGAGGCACAGGGCACTGCCTCGCCCCATGGTCCATCCACCTTTGCACTGCCTTGCAGTGAGGCCAGTCACTAACTCAGGCTGGTTGGTCAAATGCACCAGCGTAGACAACCACACGCATGAGAGTGCTAGGTAAACACGGGTGTCAAAAGTTAAGCACACATATAGACAGGCAGGGCCACGGCTCAGGCAGCTCAATTCATCCATAACTATTTGTAAGTGAAGGCTCTGGAAGGATGGGGGTCACAGCTGCAGGCAGATGTTTCTACACCCTCTGGTCAGCACCGATAGGAAACGACTAATGAAGTAATAAAGTGTCACTAAATAGTTTTGTGCAAGTTAAAAGTTCAAGCTTACTACATATCTTTCAGTCTTGACTGCATTTTGCAAAGCAGCTCTTCTGCCTGTAGGTTTCAGCTACATCTGTGGTCAGAGGCGGTGGGCATCGTCATAGCCACTTCTACAAAAGAAACCAACTGTTGTAGTCAGAGCAGTATAAAAGCCAGTGGGAAGGAAAGGTAACTTAGCATGATAGATTGCCTATACCAACCCTGCTTTGATTTGCAGATGAGTAGCTTAAGAAAGAAGTATGTTTAAAACAGATAATTTGCTGTGACTGGTTCAGGAGGCATCCAGGACTGGAACAGCATTAATGTCATCTGGATGCACTACTTTCACTTACCACTTAATCACTTGATTAACAATTCAGGCAAAAAGCCACACACACTTCATGCAAATGTCTAGCTATCCATTAGGCATAATAAGTGAAATGAAATTATCATGAGAATATTTCTAAATCTGCTAATAATTGTTGTGTTTTTACAAGCTGGTAACATTGGTTAGCTGATGAGGGGTAGACATCAATGTGTATTTGTTGCATGCAGTTAGTATATGCCCTGGAGAAAAACTTATTCATCCATACTGCCATCAGTTAAAAGCAGG
>NW_009630517.1:1248-34075 GCF_000690535.1 Cariama cristata
AAGCCGTCAGCACAATCTCTCCTTTCCTTACGTTTGCTCTCTGGCTTGTAGCGCTGATTGTGTCTCGGGGCTGTTGTCTACAGAACAGTCTGAATTTCACACACTATTCCCTTTTTACAGGAGTGCTACTCACACAGTGTATGGGTTAGGAGATGAACAGTTTTGAATAATTTTTAAGAAAATAATAAAGGACTATTTCAAAAGAAGGAGAAATAAACACAGCACCCTTTTTTCATATGCATGTGAATCTGTGGCATTTACAAATAGAGCAATGACCCAACTAAATCTCCATTTGGACCCAATGGACTAGTGGGCACAGTGTAAGAGACAGCATTTTGTACCACTGCGTTTGTGTTAAAGATAGAAAGAACAAGACAGATACCTCACAAACAGTAACAGGTGCTGCATTGTGCAGGACAGGAAAGTCAGAATTCAACATGCATTTGCCAAGTCTCAAACAAAAAAGCTGAAAAGACCCAACATCTTTCTTTCCTATTTCACTGTACTCAGCATATATAAATTAATGACAAATGCAATATTACTTCTTTAATAGCCTCATGAGCTATGAGTGTTTCACATCACAAGGAGAAAACAAATTTAAAATTAAACTTAATGTGTTTAAAATCAGCTTTATCAGATCTGAAAACACAAATACTGTGTGCTTTAAATAATAATGCTAAAGCAACAGACTTTTTTTTTTGGGGGGGGGGTGTCTTTCAGAATTTGCAGTTCTTTGGGTGTGACATGATTGCAGTGTTTTTCCACTTACAATGTTTCTCTTTTTCCTGTATCTTAAATTTAGAACTACATGTACTACTTTTTTTCTTTATACCTGAGAATATATATGTACATATGACCTTAAATTAATCAATTCAGCAAGAAAGGCCTTATAGATATGTACAAGGTCTAAGTTATGGCAGATACAGGAATGGTGTTTGCTCTGCTTTATATTTGGTAATTGAATACTTTCACGATCATGCTCCATGATCCCACGCACAGGACACGGTAGTCAGCAGGCTGCCATTCCGGCTGGCCCTGCGGTGTCTGACTTACAGAAATCTGGAGCAGACCACGAGGGCTCTCACCGTGCTCCCTGTCAGCGCCTTGTTCTTACAGATGAGCCAACCAGTAGCTCAAATTAATTGTATCCTGATCACATATATACTTTTGCCAGGCAATAAAAGAAGCCTAAAACCACATACTTCAAATAGTTCTTATTCACCTGCGTATCTGTCTGTGCACACCTGGTTTTTATTTGTACTTCAAATGGTTCTTATTCACCTGCATATCTGTCTGTGCACACCTGGTTTTTATTTCTTTTACTATGGGACTCAGAGTGATCACAAACAGAGTCTTACTTTCCGAATGAGGTAGAAGAGGCAGAGTATGTAATATACCAACCACAGGCTAGGCTAGTAAGAAAAAGCACTGCACCAGCCAAGCTGGTTAAGGCTGTGCAATGAATTATTAATTTGTCTTAGAGTTTTTTCCTAACATTTTTCTCCTAGGTGTACCTGTGCTCTAGCCTTTTGACCATTTGGTCATTTAAAGAATGGAAGTGCAATTTTCAAAAATGCTGTATCGACCTACTGCTATTGCTGTGACTGCCTACAGTAACACCCTTCACTGACTTCAGGAAGAAGAGAACTAGACCAAAGTCTGCCCTTTTTATTTTCCTAAGTATTTGTGGTCTACCTTGTACTGACCTGCCAATTCTGTGTGGTTAACTGCTGAACATGCCTGCCCCACCCTGAGTAAATGGTTAACAGCACATTAAAAGAGCCTGCTTAGAAAAGAAGGCATTTCCATACAGGTTACTTTGCGGATGTTTAACATCTGTTTCTTGATTGGGATTTTCCTGAGTCCCCCAAAATATCTGGAGATAAGAGCTCTGGCAGGACCTGGCGCTCCTGCACGTGTCCATGAGCAAGACATGCCAGGCACCTGCTCCCTCGGGCGAGGTAAGGCCGAGGCCAATGCTGGCACCCCAGGAGGCTGGGAGGCATGAGCTGCCTCAAGCCCCGTCCTGCAGGAAAATGTTTTTTAATTTCACCAGGAAGCCTCACTGCGCTTCACATGGCTGTGGGCAGCGGCCCCCCCTCCCTGGGGGAGGCAGTGCAGGGAGCAGGCTAAAGCACAGCCACACCAGGCTGCCATTTGTACATCCACATCGCTTCTTCCACACCCATACAAGAAAGTTTATACATCCCAAAGGATTTTGCTGCACATGATTTCAGACCCTGTAAGACAGGCCCAGGGTTGACCGATCATCCCAATGTGGCTATATTATAACAGCAGAAAGCATCAGTATCAGGGGTAGAAGGGCTCCAAATTTTCATTGCCACCATCATCTAAAACTCACACTTGAGGATACATTTGTTTCCAGCTCACAAGGTGAATTTAAGATTAGACATATGCTTATGCTTGAATTTAAAAGAGCTATGCTTTGTACTCGTAACTTCTTTGGGATAAAATCTTCTCTTTAAATAAATAATATAACAAATAATAAATTAAGTTCGTTTCATAGAAGTATCACAGTCTTTCCAACCAGATTCTTAAAAAGTACAATGTATTTTTTGTTGTACACCAAGGAGCAAAAAAGGTAGACTAAGATGCAATAAGGAAAAATGTACATGAAAGACAAAATATGTTGTATACAGTCACAGAGATTAATTGTTTGCAAAGTTTCAAAGGAAAGAAAGTGGGCTTTAAACTTTTCAGTAAGATGAGAACATCATCCTGCTATTTAATGCTTCTGATAACATGTTTCATCAATCAGTTATTTATAAATACTGGGCCAAGTTTACTTGCATTTACATCAGGCCTTCTCGAGATAGTTTTAGAAAAAAAAAATATGATTTTTTTCTTAATAAGCTTCACTTGTGCCTGTAATTTTGTACATCTGTGTTACATGAATATTCCAGCAAGTGCATTGCTGGCACACAGGGCCACCAGATCTCTTTTCATAGTTCATTGGAACCAACAGAAGAAACCACAATTTGTTCATAAATTTTAGGCAAAGAGATTTGGGTGAAATCCAGCAAACACCCTACTCATCGTGAAGTATTTGCCAGGATCTAGGGTCATGAGATGGCAGGAAGACTGCAGGGATAGTATTTGCATGCTAACATGGCAAACCCATGGTCCTAAACTATGCAAAAACTGTATGGCCCATGCAAAACCCAGCAGAGACAGCTTTAGATCTTAACAGTAGCAAAGTCTTAAAAGGTACGGAATCTCCAGCCTGCTAAGCCACATCTTGATACTTGCTCAAGCAAGAAAGAAAACAGAATATATCTTTCTGGAAAGAGTCTACTAAACTGAAGTGAAATTCTTAGTTGAAATCAGATATGCATTGGGCTAAAAAGCATAGGTTTCAAAGCGCAAGAGCTCTAAGTTTGTGGCCTGTGCCTGGAGAAACCTGGCCAAACACCCTAAAAATCAGTGAGACATTCCTTTACCTCGGGGGCAAATGGATTGATCTTGAGTCAAATAAAGGCTTACAAAATCATTTTCCTGAGGGATCTTCAGTAAATTCCTATGGTGGCATTTTTACTCACATCCTGCTCCTGGGCCAGCCAAGTCCTCCAGCTGTTGACCAGTTGGCCGAGAAGTCAATGTGGCTGCAAGGTTTTGAACATGGATAGAAGTTTGACATATCACTTCCAATAAACCCAGCAGGCAGGTAATTCCTGTGCAGTCCTGAGAACTTAAGTGTGGTGTTAGAGGAGTCAGCACCATGCCCACCTGCCTCTGAGGCACACAAGATGGA
The DNA here is from genome assembly GCF_000690535.1 of Cariama cristata. Lineage (NCBI taxonomy): Eukaryota > Metazoa > Chordata > Aves > Cariamiformes > Cariamidae > Cariama > Cariama cristata. The sequence continues at coordinate 5,021 of NW_009630517.1, forward strand.
AGGGCATGACAATAGAAGGAAAACCTCAGTCCAAATATGTCAAAAATTACCTTGCCCTCTGAAGAGGAGCAGCTGTCCATCTGTCCCCTGAAGAGAACTATCAAACAGTTCGGAGTCATTGAGCAGGGGACAACAATGCAGGCACTAGCATAAGCCCAAATCTTGCTTATCCACTTCTCTCATCTCAAGCAGCACGTTGTCTTGCTCTGTAAGCCTCTCCTACTGGCAGAAAGCAACAAACCAAGATGACCTGATAGAGGTGAAGTTAGTGGAATTTGAAAATTGGCAATTAAGGTTTTGATCACTAATTCTTAGTGTCCCATGCAGTGACACTTTTCCTTCAAGGAGCTGTTATAATTTGTATGTCATGCCTAGGGAAATTAGGTGGTGACTTCCTATGTAAGAATGTGAGGAAGTTGTTGATCTCATGCAGTTTGCAACCTCTTGTGTTAAAGGTAGAGTCAAATGCCCTCTAACTTCAGGGTGTCATTATTCCTAAACTATAAAATGAATCTGTGAACTGCAAGATGGTGTGATTTACTTGCCAGTATATGAACTAAGAAACTGATATAATTTCTTATGTATAGATCTTTCCTAGACACACATTATTACCTTGTAGATGTCAGTGCAGAGAAATTGCAATGGAAATGATGCAGGGACTTCAGAGAGAGAGACATAATTTTATTTTTTCAAATAGAAAATTGCTCACATCTAGTCCATTTAGACATAGTCAATACATTCCAGCACATCACCGTATACCCAAAAATGACAGCGCTAAGGACTCAAAAATGAACAAATCCATTCTAAGTTAGTCAGTCAATTTACAGAAAAGATTGAGCAGCAGGAAGACTCATAACCCAAACAATGTTTAAATACATTGCTAATACAAGCCAACCATATTAAATTGACCTGTAAACAGTGCACATAGCTTCTCTTTTTTCCTCCCCCCCTTCTCTATTCTCACAATATATGAAGACCTGCTTTAAATGACTTAAGAGTTTATTATTTTTCTAAGTCACTTGCGCAGTACATGTTTGGACCTAGTCTTGCGAGGTACTTAATATCAGACAGGGTAACAGTAGCCTGACAGGTTTTTCCACCCAAGAGTGGACACACGTTTTTGGAGGGAGTATGTGTTTTGACCACATGGCATCCAGAAAAGTATCTTTTTAGCAAAGAATATTTCTGAGGTCCATAAAATGCTGATGGCCCTCAGATTCTGTTGACTCTAATACTCTCAAGAACTCAAAACTTTGGAGCTGAGAGGAAAGCACCCTTTCACATTTGGTTTTATAGCCGAACAGGTATCTGCTGTAAACTGAAACCTCAGGGTCTATATACGCTTCAGAGCAACTTGAACCTTACCGATCACAGTGTGTGCATCTCCCCTGGGCAAGCAGGCTGGTCTTGGTAGAGGAGAGCAATCTGCTCCTCAGGACTAGGGGCATCATGTTTCTCCGAGGCTACCCCTCCTCTTTGTATGGCAGCAACACTAAGGGGAATGGACTTTTTAGACTGTAAAAGTGAGGCAAAAAAAAACCCAGTCTTTGACTGATATAACTGGAGGTTTCTGCTGAATTCCCTTCCTGTGCATAGCACTGAGAAATTTGCTTGAAAACTTTTTAAAAATAGCTTGAAAGCATTATGACTGTTTTCTACAGAAAACTGTGGTAGATGTTCTAGACAGTCTTGTTCTACGGGATTACATGAGGCTTCTGGGAACAGTGATAAAATCCAGAAATTTTCTCCACAAAACTGGAAATAACAGCAGATCTCAACAGAGAAAATTAAAACATTTATTGCTGCCCTGCCTCCTCCTACTTTGTGTCAATCTTAAGTAATAGAGTTAGTTTAAAAGTCAATCCCTGCAATCCATCTCAATAAAAAAGTAATCCGCAGATCAAGTATGCTTAGCTTATGAATGGCAGAAAAAAACATGTCTGATGGTAATTTTGGAACACATTCAAGGATTCAAGTCTTTCCACTGTGATGAAAGACAAATTTTATTGTTAAAGCCTTACTGTTATGTTTCAAGGGTATCCCTTCAAGTTATGGTAACTGAGAACATTGTTTAAAAAAAAACTTAATTCATATTTTATTACTAATTATTTACCAAATCGATAAAGCTATCTACAACGCACAGCTTTACCTATACTGTTAGAAATACACATTTATCAATCAAAATCAGAGACAACATCCAAACTGTAAAATATAACCAGACACTATTATCCTCTTTAACCAGCCTAATAAATAAATATAAATATATAAATATTGCAGAACAATAGTATATTCCTTGCACCAATTGAGATGTATTATTTATCTTTGGTGAATATTAAAGTCTTGCTTTTATCTTTAGAAAGGGTATTTTACATTTCTTACAATAGAGCAAAAATGTAAGACAATTCATAAATTATTGTGACAAGATCCAATGTGTCTGTTACCCTACAAGTACTTACCAAGAGGTGTTTTAGTTTAAAGCTTTGGTAACAGGAATGCTTCTAGCTTTGGCTGTACCATAGGCAACTGCTGCAAATTAGCACCATTCATGAAATAACAAGAACATCGTATCTTCAGATGCATGAGGTAAAATGATATTCAAAAAGAAACAGTCTTTCAGTTTCTCCTTGCTTTTTCAGTTTGAAAATCTAGTGCATCACACATACACTTGGGGATACTACCAATCTGAAATTGCAGAATTATCTCAGATTTAAGAAAATACTTAAATTACACTGAATACTAAGGAGAATTTCTGCACAGCTGCTTTGCCAGTATCTACAAATGCATGTACAAAAAAGACAGGAGATAGTTCCTTTAAGCAAAAAATATGCGTATATTCTTAGGCAGCACAATAAATGTAGTTTAAACATACCCAAGATATTTTCTGTCAAATGTTGACAGTACAAGCTCAACATTTTTTGCAGTCTTTTTGAGGAATTATTCTCAGGGAGATCTTTAACTGCTACACCACTCATCACATACCATGATACTATTTGTGATGTGTTTTATAAAGCAATTGTAAAGCCTACCCTATAAATACTAATTGGGTCTGGATTACTATTTTTAAATTATCATTTGGCATATTTTAGAGACCTTAATCTGTGAGAAACAAAAGCTTTTTTGAGCATGTAACAGTTTTAAGGGTAGTCACCCCTTTGATAATCCCTTACCATGTTACAAAATGTAGGGATTTAATATTGCTTTCACTTCTTGTTCAAAAATACATGGTGCATTACAACTTACAAATACCTGGAAAATTAATTTCTGAAATTGCATTTACAGTAGTTTTAATGAGTGCTTATATGTAGTTATTAGTCAAACGGCTATTCCTCCACCAGAAATAAAAACTACCCATGTTTTTATATGAGAAACTTGCTTTCTGAACTTTAAATAGTTCACCATGGCTTGGCTGTGCCAAATATTAACAAAACCACATACAGATTCAAACAAACAGATGGAAAGTAATGACATCTCAAAAATACTAAATCATTTCATCATGTTTCTCAGAAAGTCTATTCTCAGCATTAAAATAAAATTCCAAGAAAACAACAGAGCTCTGATTTCCCTTTCACAGACCCTGATGCCCATCAGACAAGTAAATTCAGTCTTATTCTGTATTCTGGTGATCCTTTAAGCTGATAGTGAAATGACTCACTCCGGTATGAGCAAAAGAACTGCTTAAGAGCTTTTGACAACAAAACAACCTGTTTCCCAAATAAACTGATTTTAAATTTGAATTCCTTCATTTTTCAGAAGACTGTATCTCCATGACTACAAATATTGCTGAAATCATGTTTATGTGCATGTGGCTGTTTAAATCCTGCTCAGCTGATAGCCTCTAGATAATATAATGCTTTCAAAGTGCTCGTCTTCTGCTTTTTCTTTCACTCTCTGCTCCTCTAAGGTAGACACAAGTTTGTCCCTTTCTTCAACCACTTTCATCATCTCAGTAAAAATTTCATCCTCCTCATTCAGATCCATCTCATCTTTAAGGCTGTCTAAAAGATCACAAAACAAGAGGTTAAAATCCAGATCGCTCTGTTGTTACACTTTGCATTTTAACTGTTGGTGTACAGCTTGAATTAATATTATAGTCAGTGACAAATGAAGTCAATAGCAGTTAATATTTTTCATGTTACAGTTCAGGGAAGATTTCTCCTGCATTTCTGCCATTTAAGGTTGACCATTAAGGCTCCTGATGTCTAGAGTAGATATTTTAACAAAACTTAGAGTGAAAGGGGTAGGAAGAGCACTACTTGTTTATAAAAACATTTAAGCTGGAAAGCCCTTTTTAAGCTAATTAATTAAAAATTAATTTAAATTTCATTTATAAGGTAAAAAGCCCAACCATCTAATGTAGTACCTGTAAGAAAACAGAAAGTGTTTTTCGGAAAATATATTGAGAACTGCCCTCACTTACAATCCACATGCTTAGAACACAGCAGGCTATTTTGGGGTATTCAGTGCCATGTAACCCCGCTTCCCCCTGCATTCCTCCTCCCCATGCTCTCTTTTCTAATATCAAATGAAAGGATGAGCCCAAACTGTAATCCCAAGTACCTAAAAGCAGTTCCAAAATACTGTGGTAACCAGTAATGCTACAGTTAACATAAAAGCAGATAATCTCTTTTGTGTTTAGGTGGTTGAAGAAATTACTTTCCACTGCTGCCCATCATCGCATGTTAGCTGGATGATGCTGCCTGCACAGCACACTTCGTGGAATTACATGTGTGAGTGTTTCTGATCCAGTTCAGTGTAAAACTGGGCAGGCTAGCTTAGCTGTCTTCACTAGAAGTCAGATGAGATTATCTCTCAAGTTGCATTTTGCTGGTTGAGCTGCACTCACAGAAGAGCACAGGAGGAAGAGCCTCAGCCAGTCTGGTCCTTTTTGGAGCAAGCAGGGACTCGTATGGGCATGGTCTATCACTGTGGGCTGGAGCATACTCTCCCCTTCGACTTACCATCAATGGCCATTTTCTCTCTCAGCTTTTGTTCCAACCTGCTTTGATGGTCCTCCAGTTCTAGCTCTTGGGCTCTAGGTACAATAAAAAGTACATTAAAGAATAAACTTTTTTTAATAAAGACATGTATGTTAATATTATTTCAACCAAGAGATTCTGTGTTCTGTTTATCCAGTACTTTCTCCTCATGGGCAGTAAAGGCTGAAAGGTTTGCCTGTGCCTACAGTGCCACAGCAACACCAGAAGTACCACTACCGCCTTTTGCGTTGTGTATCAGATTAAGCTCCCTCGTACATTGCAAGACTTAAGGCTTTAACCAGCTGTGCTTTGCTGGTGACACCCACAATGTGATTCTGGACAGGACTGAACACTCCCACACAGGAAGGGCCCTGCCAGCCCCTCTGCACAGGAGTCCTGAGGCAAGGGAATTAACACATGTGGACACATCCAGACAACACCACTTTGTGTCCTGCAGTGATAAAAGCCGTCTCCTTTTGCTTTTTTAACTCTGCTTTGCAGACACTGTGAGCAGGAAGCTTTGCTTCCACAACACCCAATGACAATCGAAGGGGAAAGAAAAGGTTTGGCCCCTGGCAGCATCAGCACGGCTGGGGAGAAACTGGAGTGCGGCTGGAGGTAGTGGCTGGGCTGCTGCTCCGCACACAGCGCGGGGGGCTGACCCAGTGATAGGGACTGGAGAAATGGCAACGAGCAGCCTGCACCGGTGGGAAGTCCAGGGGTGAGTAGTGACCGCTGCAGCTCTCACTGCCTTCCCTCACTGCCCAGAAACAGTGGAGAAAATAGCTGAGAGTCACCTCCACCCATCTGTTGAAGGTGTTTCCAAGGAGGCGAGGTGAGGGAGCTACAGCCAATATTGTTTCCATCAACCACAAACAGTTTCCATCAACCACAGACGGTTTTTATTTGCTTGGTGTATCTGCTCGTTTCATCACTGTAGTGAATGCCTAGATCTTTTCTCCTATGTCCAATAAAAAATGAGATAAACTTGTCAGACTATTTTTCTTCCACAGAAGAAAGTGCCCCAGTGTTCATTAGACTCACATTATGCAAAGGCAGAGCATCTATATGCTATACTGGTTTAGAGTATCATATAGGATTGAAATAATTGAACCACTGCGAGAGGGAAGGATGAGGAGGGCTCAACTGAAAATCTGTGTTCAAAACAGATTGTAGCTACTCTGGGTATGTTTATTCCATGACAGACTCAAACTGCAGCACGCAGCAAGGTGTTCAGGTGTCCTGTGAGTAGTTTTCCCCTCTCCCCTCCCCATCTTTAGTACTAATGCTTGTCCTTACTTACATGATCAGGAGCTCAGACTCATAACGCATTAATTTGTTCTTCTCCAGGACCAGCTCAAACCACTCATGTAGCATCTGAGTTTCATCCTTTGTGCCTGAATCTGTTTGAAAGAGGAGACTTAAATGTGCATTACCACCTTTCCTTCCAATGCTCTTACCACTTAAGTTTACTTTAAATAGTACTCATTTGTAAGCCTAGGTGAGTTTAAACGTAGATTTTTTTTTCCTGTATGAAACTTACACATTAATGTCTGGGTATAACAGCTATAGATAGCATTCTCGTCTACATTTGGTTCAATGTTGTAGTTTATTGCAGTTAAAAATGCATTAGATTTAAAAACACTTTTGTTTTGGAAGGTAAGCTTTTTCTTTCAAATAATCATGTAGACGTTTTTATTGGGCACTTTTTCTTTCTCTCAGTTCTGCCTCTGATAACATAGTTTCTCTGTTGATACTGGACTCCAGCAGCTGAACTACATGTATAAATGGATATCCCATTAACACAATCAGACTTCAGGATGTAAATGTGGGCAAGGGTCAACTTAGTCCCTGCTTCCAGTGGGCACCAGACACACAATTAAATCCTCTACAAATTTCCATTCATTTGCCAACTGGTTTCTAAATCTACATCTGCTTTGAATGACGGGAAAGGCTGTGGGACAGGAGAAATCTAGTTTTACTGGGTGGTTTTGTAACACTTTGGGCCAGGGCATCACTGGTAGGCACTATACAGACGTGAAACACGAGATGGTCTCTCTCCCAAAGAGCTCACAGCTCGACTCTGCCTTGCTGAAGAGGAGAATGGATTTCTCTTTCATCAGGTGACAGCCTTTAGTGCTCCTAAAATGCCATCTGTACAAAAATCTTTGGCAATGAAGAACCCCTCAGTGCAAACTGAAATAAAAAAAGCCCTTGTTTTTCCTCCTTCTCCATCACACAGAATACCCTCCTCAAGTGTCCCTAGGTGCATTTTTTTCCCTGAGATTTTCAAATGTTTGTTAATAATGATGTTAATAGTTATTTAAGTCTGATGCAGTGCTTTATGACTTTCCAAAGGCAGAGCAAGCCAACGAAGTCTTTTGCGTAACACACTATGACAGATCTTTTTAAAGGTTAGAGGGAAAACAATTTGTGAGTTAGTTTTGTAAGCCATGCTGTTTTTTCCTTACAGCGCTGCTAAAGCAAAACTTTCCTCCTGGTTTAGCCAAGTCTCCTTTAACCTAGTTCCCATTTGAAAGTCAGATATTATTCTAATTACATCGTAGCTATTTCTATTTTCATCACTTTTGACGCAATGACAGGCTGCAGAGGAGTATTTACTGAACACTGCTCTCAAAATCTCAACCTTCTGACCCCCAGAGTGATGCTACACTGTCCCTCTGAACAGCAGTCACACAGTAAAGAGGGCTTGGCCAGTTTGCACCTTTTTAGAAACAGCTAAAGCTTATATTCCTTAATCCTACAGATTTTCAGCTGATTTCTTTTGACTCTGTTGAAAGTTCTGAGAAACCTTGGACATGCTTCTTATGAAATAAAAAACTAGCTGCAACATGTGCAGCTATTTGTTCACCTTTCAAAACATAGAGAGATTTCTTAACGTTCTCTCATCACAGATTTTCTTCTTTACCATCATTCTTCATAATTTGTTTAGTCAACTGATCGGTTATGCTAATTTCAGTGGAAAACTTGTTTCCAGATTTTTATTTCTATATTTTCTTTTAGGCAGATCTCCATAAGCCTCCACAAATGTCAGTGGAAAGCAAAGCAACAGCACATCAGTGATTTATTATTTGGTATTTCAAACCAGAATAAAGGGAATAACGGGCATGAAAAATTATTCATAGGACTGATATTATTTTTTTTTTTTTTAAATGCATGAATTGTTGTCACTACAATTAGAAGATCATCAAAGCCTCATTTTGCTCATCAGTCTTCATGGCAGTTGTTTTGCACCCACGCATGTTCTCGTCTAATTCAGTTGAGGAGCTAATGAATAACTCCCCCTAACAAAGGGGCCATTCATCCCAGGCTTACAGAATTATTAGGGGAGAGTTGCGTAAATGTCACTGAAGACTAGTGTTTGCAGGCCTGTCTCTAAATTTGGTTATTCACAACCTTTGCAGCTCAATATTACTGCTGAACTGTGATCGTTTTCTAATTACCTTAATAATACCTATTAAATCACTTGAATTGCATAAGCGCAGACCTGCTTAAATACAACTTAACCTAATAAACACTGGTCATTCATTAAACAATAATGCTCATTATTTTTAAGAAGGTTGAACAAAATATTAAACTCGCCAATTCCTGCATCATTACATGTATGTTATTACAAGCAACAAAGCACTCACACTTTGAGAAACTTACAGCTTCATGATTTTGCACCGGAAGAGTTATTGAGAGACAGTAACATCCTACGTTTTAGTATCTGCCCTATTTGTAACTGGCCACCTACACACAAACAATCAACGGGGAGAAAAAAAATAGTACTTTCACCTTAATGAAGGCAATCCAATTACTAAGGATGGGAAGAGGGGAAGAGAATGAGAAGCATCAATCTCTTGGCAGACAGCCTTCTTTAAGAAACCCGACTGTCAAAACAGCAAAACCAAGAGGTGGCTCTAGGCCATTTATCCTGGTATTCAGTGTCCATCCCAAGAGTTAAAAGCCTCTTGTCCCTCTATATTTTTGAGGTTTCTGAAAAACAACCACTCTTGTAGGACTCAGCAGTAAAGAAAAAAGCTAACACTCCAAATCCTCAAAGTCTTTTTAGCAGACTTTCTCACAGGCGGTAAGGTGGGTGGCATTTGATAAAAGGTTATGTTTTCATTTAAGAAAAAAGATGCTAGCCTTTTAAATAACATTTGAAATAGGCTGGCACTATCAATTATAGGAAATTAGTTAATAAATATAAAAGGTTGGGCAAATGCTCTCTTGCTGAACTGATTATTTCAGTGTTAGAATAGGGGTGATAACTGCTAAGAATATGGCATTAAAAAAGCCAGCAGAGATTGTGCTCGGTTGCCTAGCTAAGACAACAACAAGATCAGGTGTCAAAACATATCTAGGTTTTCAGTGCTGTGCAACTGCCTGTCATGAAAGCACAAGGTTCAGCTTTCTAGGACAGAGGTGAATAAAGACATGTTTGCAATCAGGTTGTTGGCTCCCCAGAGTCCTTTCAGCACAGAACCGCAGCCCCCTCTGAAGTCCCTTACACGCATGGTTCACACTCCCATTCCCATTTTGAGCCTGGCGGGAGCCCCCAGATGCCCCATCCCTCTGCGGGAGGTCTCCCCACCTTCACCCCATGCGTGCTGGGGAGCAGTGGCAAGGCTGGGCTGGCGGGAGGATGCTGCAGTCCTGGGTGCTTGGGACTGTCGGATCAGGCAAGGGAAAACCTTGCCTCCGACCGGGGCCAGGACAACATCCCTGTTATCTTCTACTCACTGGGGGAAAAGCTGCGTGGTTCAGGTCTGTGTGTCTGCATGCTGCTGTTGCTATAGCGTAGCCACCAGCTCTAATCGTATTAATGGCATTTCACACTCTGGGAGAAGTCATTAAGGACTCTGTTACTAGGCATGGGCTGCTGCTGGCTTGGTAACTGAGATACAGCTCCTGGAAACCTCACTGGTTCCCTCCAGAAGATGAAATTAAGCTCAGGATGGGATTTTAAAAAAGGGGGGGGCGGGGTGGGGGGTGGGAAGTGTAGATTGAGGTTCAATAGCAAGGGAAATAATTCCAAACCTGTGATAACCAACAGAAAATTTATAGCATTCAGCATAAAGGTGCTTGAACTAACAGAGTTTGAGGAAACAGATAAGCAATGATTTTTGTCCTTCCAGTTATTGTTTCATTTCAGATTTTGCACTGAACTCTATTTCTATGACAATTATTAAAAACCCTCTGCTTTGAAAATGGTTAAAAAAAGCCACCACCAAACAAAAAAAACCCCCACTGCTTCATTACCTGATTCTCCTCTTAGTTCTCTCTCCAGTTTGACACCAAAAATCTCCAGAGCTCTTTGTCTTTCCTCCAATTCTTCTAGTTGGCGTTGGACTGCCTGCAAAATTGTAATGATGTAAAAGCTACAGACATAGCTTAAATATTCAGAGACAATAGACGGTCTCAGCGGTTAGAGAAACAGCTTGAAAAGGTCTCGGAGGAGTCACAGGATTTGCAAACTCATTGAACGTATTAGGCGCCTAAGCAATTTAATAATTCCACTAGGTATCTATCTACATTTTTATGTGGGTACGTATCGTAGGTACTAAAAGAACCTCAGTTTTTCTGAACTTTAGCTCTCCTGTTGTAAAACAGAGATCATAATGTTCCTGTGTCTCACAAGGTGTGAGAAGTCAATACCTTACACTTTCAGAGGTACATATTCTGAGATGCTACATGAATAAAGCTCATATAAATATTGCAGGTTTACAGCTAGAAAGCTTTGCTAGCTATTTTCTTTTCCATGGGGTTTTGTTGTTTGTTTTGCTTTCATATTTCACAAGCTTTTGACACAGGAGGGAAAGGATCTAATAGCAAAGAAGTGATAATTCAGTAGCACTTCAGGAAGGACTTCTACATTCACTGATCCATCCCCTTTTAAATAAGATTTTCAGAGGTGCCATGTGGATAATAGGCATGAAACACCTTAAAAGGTTGAATTGTCAAAGACAGACGCTCAGCAGTTCCCATTTCAGGCTGTGTTAGGGCATACCAAGCCAAGCCCTCAGGAACAGCCTAACAAAGACAAAACATGGTTCAAAAAGTTTGGCTTTGATTCTTTACCGAAGCAGTAAAATAAGAGAAGGCACGTATACATCTAATTTTAACTTGAGATAATTTACAATTCTCAGATAAAAACTATAACATAGTTGCTCTTGCTTTGGATTAAATAAGATACTATTTTTTTCCCCATGGGTTTTGTTGTGTCAGGGATTTTATAGTAACGGCTAGATATTAGCATTTTCTAAAATCCACTGTCTGAGTCAAAGATAAAATTTCTCTCCTTTTCAGTAACACATTTTGCAAAGGCAGTAATGTCTACAGAAACAGAGATTTCAGATTCACATCTGAAAAACAACTCACTGGTTTTCTTTTTTAATTTAGTATTGGTACAGAAGTAGCAAGTGGAAGCTCCATCCAAAACTGTCCACCTGCTATAGTAATACAACAAGATGATGGACAACTCTGCCTTCAGAAAGCCTGCCCTCCCCACTACCATATCTTGATTACCATTATAACCTGAATTAATGAGATTAAATCTAGCTCAGGTTTCTCTGCCCTATGCTACAGTACAGACACACACAAAAAGTGGTAATGGCCACATAAGCCATTAAGTTGTCTCTGTGTGTGTGTGTGTGTATATGCATATACATATATGTGTGGTAAGTGAAATAGATAAACCTGAAAATTTTGACACCTGAGAGAACACAGTCTGAGATCAAGTTGTGCAGAAGTGCATTCCCAAATTTTTGAACTGTAATTGGAAATAATAAAACATTAGCAGAGTCCAGAGATTTTCCAGCATTTTCTGAAGAGCAGGGTCCATATAAAGTGAAGTTACTGTGCATCGTTAAGAAAAAAAAAGGTTCATTTTCGTTGTTATGGCAGAGAGAGAACAAAAACCATCACTGTATTTTCGTACCCTCCTGTGGTACATAGTGGCAATAGCTGAGCTTCTTACATTCTCAGGGCTGATGTTATTTGCCCTTTCTATCTCCTTCCCTCTCTTCAAAGTATTCTTCTCTTATTGCCAGTCACTATTCTCTCTTGCTCCTCATACACAATTACAAAATTACAATGATCTCCTGGGGCACATGTGGATTTGTCACATAGAGAGAGATGCAAGGCCCTGCCACATTCATCTTCCTGCCCCTGATGGTTTGGGGGGATTTCAACATCGAAGGCAGTGAGGAGCGAGGGGAGGTGCAGAGCCCACAGCGGGTACCCCCTGTTCTTGCTAGTCACTCTTGGGAGACAAGTGGGAGGGACATTTGCGAGCTACGTTTTCACCTGTGCTTTGTGAAGCCTCTTCAGCTCCTCTTGTTTAATCAATTGCTTTGTCTCCTTCTCCAGCTTCCTTCTCCTTCTGAGAGCCCTTTTTGCCTACAAAAGAGAGAGAGGGAAAAAAAAAGGCAATCAAAGCATAAGTATGCCATTACAGGTTTCCTCAAACCTTCCCCAAAATCACAGAACTGTTGAGGTTGGGAGAGACCTCTGGAGATCATCTAATCCAACTCCCCTGCTCAAAGCAGAGTGAGCTATGGCAAGGCGCTTGGGGCAACCTCACTGAAACAAAAATATTCATGTAGGCATATTTTCATGCATTTTCCCACATTGACTTTAAATCATTACAAGCTCTTATTGCAACTCTAAGTGAGTGTGAACTGTGTCTATCAATGCAAAATGTCCGAATCATAAAGTTGACTATATACAACGTACTGCTATACATGGCTTCTGCAGACATCACCATGATCAGGCGAGAAGCCAGGCACAGGCAGGGTGAAGCACCAGTTTAAGGCAACTCAGCCCATTTCTACTGCTGTAGCTGCTAAGTAGTAAAACTCACTTTGGATCACTTGTAACACAGCAAGAGGGATGCATCCAAAAGGAAGAGCCACCATAGGATACTACCTGAAGCCCTACGAAACCTTCCCCAATGCCATTCCTCTACTGCATCACAGAGGTTTTTGCCTTTCCCTGGGGCACCCGTCGCCGCTGCCGGGAAAGCGGGGCAGCACGTGCTGCAGGGCTGGCCGAGGCAGCCGCCTGCGCTTGCTCCGTCTTGCCCTTCACCCAAGCTATCTGGCAGCGCTTCAGGGCTACGGTTTTCCCACTTTGGAGAAGACAGAATATATGAGCACTGTAGACAAGAAGATTAAAAAACTAACAAGCCAGGAAGCCACTAAAATTTTTCCCACCAAATTTTGCCAGAGAAAAACGGTGGTACTGGCGAAATAGCAGCCAGGACTGGCATGAAAAGCGGTGCTAGGAGGCAGCTGAAAGAAACAAGCTGAGCGGGGAACGTGCATCAAAACCGAGTCACTGCTAATGCCCGTGCGCAACAGCTGTTCGTTCACCCCGTTTCTGGGTCCGGCCTGTCCCTGCGGCTGCCTGAACCGTCTGGAGTTGCTCCTATCCAGTTTTCTCCCATGTCTCCCTTCTTTCCTCTATTTTGTTTAAACTTTGTTTAATTCACCATAATATTATCTTACTATAGATTGTCTTTCCTGTAACATGGAAGATGAATGATGAATTCTGACATCCCAGTACATCCTGACACAGAGCCACTGGCAGGACGTGCTGCCACACATCACCGTGCTTCTGCCTCGTGGTATTTTGGTTCCTCTGGAGCTGTGCAACTGGGTTTCCATTCAAAGCCCAACTTAGCTTTCAGCTCGACTGTTTTTTTCAGCCTATCGGGCAGCCTCTTGCATTGCTCTCCTCCCCCCCCCAAAGGCAATGAATCAAAAGGCTACCTCTTACTATTAATTCCACTTACTGATATTCCCCCTCCGCAGGAAAGAGGTAAACACATTTCTGATGAGCTATTCAGGCAATAAAAGCTCTGTTTCTTCACATCAGAGGTAGGTACCAAGAGTTCACTGGTGCTTTAACCCCACAGGAACCAAGGTAGGGCTGGCAGACCTGGCTGCGCAGCCGGCCCTTTCAGCGTACGGGGTCTGGGTGCGACTTCGTGGCTCACGCAGTCGTGCTGATTAGAACAAACACAGTGTTTTCCATGCAACCTGCCTGAGCACTTCTCAAATGAAGTTGTATTTCCCCAAGGGAAATCGGCATCTGTTTGGTTTAATTTTTTCAATAGTTTGCTTGTTGGGCTACATATTAAAGCCACTTAACAATGCAGCTTCAAAGTGGTTTCAGTGAAACATGTCTGTTTGTCAAATTAAGACCTCCTCTGTCAATGCTGGTGTAACCTGGGGGAATTAAAGATCCAAAGGGGAAAAAGAAATTTTTACGTTCATCTGTCTTAAAGAATTTTAATGTATTTTCTCTCCATGACACATAACCTCCACTGATAAAACATTCCAATCCTCACTTTAAGAAATTGCAGTCTGTTTTAGAACAAATTCATATGATGAATCTTAAATACAGTCCAACTGAGGAAATATCTTTCTGTTTCCAAGTCAAGATTACCTTGTGTGGTAATGAAGCCTTGGATTCAAATTCATCACCAGAGGAAGACGTAGAATACTCGGTAGCTTGTTTTCTGACAGGTAGGTGTTCACATCCTAAAATACAGGAACAAAACAGTGAAGCAAAAAATACTGTTCTTTACCTTACACAGACACTTTGCACCTGCCCTGAGTTCTAATCAGCAGCACCTAGAGCAATTTGGAAATTTGGTTGACAGCATTAATTAAATTTTTGATCCCTGTCAAAAACTGTCTGTGTATATTTGATTTTTTTCAGGTATTACATACAAATAAATTAATTCCTTGAGCACCGTGCATGTAGCATGCTGTTATGAATGCACACAACATTCATTAAAATGTATATCTGAAGTTAGCCATATTACCCAAATGATTGTGTAAGGCTCACTATACAGTGTAATTGAATGCAAAAAGTCTGAGCCAGCTCTTAAACAAATTACCCTTATGTGGCTTGTAGCATCTGGCACCCATTTTTACTACATGACATCTGCTCAGTGTAAAATAGTTGGCGTCAGAATGTCTGGTCATATAAAAAAATCACAAATGTAATCAGAAGCAAATGGACTAAGAGAACAAGGCTTTATCACACAGCCTCATGCAACATAAATATTTCATTAATTATGTCTAAACAAACGTCACTTATTTTTCTGCTTTAGGAATATTATCACATCATTGAACTGTTGATTAAAATGCCATAATAAGTCAGGAAAATCCATACATCACAACAATGCACTCCATAAGGAAAACTCAAAGGCTGCCTTTGGAAGAAGCATGCTTTCAGAATTATAAATTAAATTACATTTAATTGCAGCAATTTTATCATGCCTGTTTTTCCAGCATCTTGTTTCAACTGCGTGTAAATATTTGAATTTCTTCTTAATTTGTCTAATTCATAGCTTCATTCTCTTTATTTCAGAAAATAAAACCACTCTTGGAACATCTGTCTCTATGCTTCAACCTGCTACAGGGTTAATGATTAACAGCTGGGCAACATCTTGGAAATGTACATTATTTAAAGCTAACAGTGCCATTTTTCTTTGTATCTGCAAGGTAACAGTTAGCTTTCTATGTGCAAGTTGTATTCAGATTAAAATCACTTCCCATTCTCCCAGTGTAAATGTTTCTTCTTTGCCTTGTCCTGGACCCCAGTCCTAAAGTAGGACTTCTGTCTCGAGCCCTAATTTAAAATCAGGATCCATGCAACACGTTCATCCCAGACGCTAAAGCACTAAAAGCAAATCCAAGTAATCTGAGGCAGAAATTCTGACTTTTCTCACCAATCTCAATTTTAGAAGCACCCAATCCTTGTGCTCAGTGAAGCTGCGAGCTCAGAGGGTCCAGTGGAGCAGACGTGGGTCCTGCCACCCTTTCTGCAGGACAAGTCCTTGGGCAGCAGACGCCTGCAAGCAAAAGCAGGGAGGTGCAGTAGCCCTCCAGATGGGTCTCCAGCCTCCCAGGCCCAGCATCGCCCAGGCTGCCACCCCCCACCTCCCCTGGGGCACTTGAGGAGGGACACAGCTCCTGCTTGCTGACTTGCCAGGGACTCTCTGACAGCTCACGATTGCTGGGGTGACACCAGTGCCACGCACTGCCCCACGCTCTGCGGACAAGTGTGCAAATCCAGCTGGACTCCATCTCTGTTCCAAGAGGGACAGTCAGCCATAAAGCCCTTCCAGTGCAGGAGATGGAGGAAGGCACAGGGGGTATCAGTCACTACTTCCTTTGAGGAGTAACCTCACCTACCTTGCTTTTCCCTGTGCAACCAAAAGTTTGCAGTAACTACCCTGCGGTCACGCTGCTGGTGAAATCAAATTCCATAATATGCAAAGGGCAAACCTTACATCCCAGCAGGGCTGGAAACACAAACAATTACACGCTCCCTTTCTTCTCTCAGCTGTGGGAATAAGTGACTGCTTCTCCCGTTCTCCTCTTTGAATGATATCAATAATTTAAAAAGCATTACAAGGTCTAGAGGAAAAGCAGCCTGCTGTAACACAAGGGCACCTGCCTCCTCGTCGGGGGTATGACTCAGGAGCTGTTTGCCTTTCTGGGACAGAGAGAGGGTCAATGACTTCCCCAAGGACTTTCAAGGGCCATCTCATGAGCATGAGGAAGCCAATGTCTGTGCATGGAATAGATTCCTAACATCCGCAGTCCTCCCAATGCCCGTCTGCCATGGAGAGCCACGTATTTGCACCTTGTTCCATAGAGAAAAGCCATTCAGATTGCTCTGAAACAGCTCAGCCTTTCAAGGGACCTGGTACCCAAAGCCCTGTGAGATAACCACCATCCAACTGTGATCAGCAACATCCTTCATTGTCTCCACCTGAGAATCCTACTGGACGAAGGACCATGTGAAACCACTTGGTGATGAGGCATCTCATGGATCTACCTGTGTGCATTGACAGTTATGGTCTCTGTCACATTTACTGCATATAACATATCACAGCACTGATGTTCTCTGCTAATGTAATGTGGATAATTGAAGCATGGCCTCTCCAAGGAGGTGCCCAGAAACACGCAGCAAAGAGGGACAGAACTGGGATGAGAATACAGGGTTTTGGCTCCCAGATGTGTGGTTCTGCCACATTTCAGGGCTATAGAAACAGTGGCACAGTGCATTTCTTTCAACATTAAAAGGGCTGCCACTGAGTGCTCTACTCAACTGTTTTTCTTTGGCTATTTCCTTGTGGAAAGGACCAGAAATATGAGCACTTCGCTATGGCCTAAGTGTGCTGCCATTGAATGCCAACAGCGGTAAAACCCTCGCTGTATTCAGAGGGATCAACGGGACCAAAGGCCAATGCTCTTGAGAACCCCTCCCTTAAGATATAAATCTAAGGTACTGGTTTTTCTAGGAAACTTGAGGTCCCCTGAACAAAGAGGTTGAGAAGGTGATACCTGCTGTTAGACATGGGAGCACTGCTGATTGTCCTAGAGACTTATAGGGAAAACCACCCTGACGTCACTCTGCATGTCACAGCTCACCTCCCTTTCCTGGCGTGTTTTTGTGTCACAGTAATGGCAGTAGTCTAAATACACAGAAAGTCTTGGAGCAGAAACTGTTCGTAATGTTACATTAATCTGTTGGCTTCCTCTGGAAACGTCCAAGACTGCGTATTTTTGTAAAGTCCTTGGAGCTAATCATGACCACTTTAAGTACTTCAGTGTTTTACAAAAGAGAGAGCCAAAGCTACACGTCTCTCTCAGGGTACTGGTGTCCCAAACCAGGCAGGAATTGGCATGAGGTAGAAGATGAAAAGAAATGCCAGTAGAAATCAAGAGTGGCCTTGGCTATTTGGCTTCACATCTCTGCTTCTCCACAGATTTCTCATATGGTCTTAGGTACGTAATTTAATCTTGTAGTGCCTCAGTTCCCCTTGTAAAATATGAAATCACTGAGATGTCAGCTGGGACACAGTTAAGAACGTTGCAAACACAGACTTTCAGTGGTACAAAGGTAATGGGAACCATGTATGAACCTGATGCATTTGCAAGCAATCCCTTTTCAATCTAAAAGTGCACAAAACCTGCAAAGTGAGCTCATAACACACCTAATCTTCTCATCAGCTGAATTACTTGTCCTACTTAATGAAGTGAGCCATGTAAACAACACACAGTCACAAACTGAGTTACAATGACTCTCATCTCCTCTAAGGGATGATTCTAGGAATGTTTTCACATGATCCCTACTCTGTCAGGGACAGAAATATTCCTCCCTCGTCCCTATCGCTATGAAGAAGCAAACCCAGAGTCACAAACATCTGCCAATAACCAACCGCCTTCGTGGGCTGGTCTTCAGAAGGTCTGTCTGTAAGTCAAAAGTCACCTCAACCCTGGATCCACTACTGCATCTCATTATAAACACTGCTGACTGCAACTCTCTCGTACAACCTGGCTTAGCTCTCTTTTTACTGCTGTTTTTCTGTGGTGTTAATGATTTTTAGTATCTATAACTAACCTGGCACTTTGGCATTTTTTTGAAGTTCAAAAGGGCAAGTAGGCTTAGGAGAGAACGGTTAACCATCTGATTGATCAAGTTTATTGATCAAGTTTTTGTTTTGGTGGGGTTTTTTTTTGTTTGTTTGTTTGGTTGTTTTATTTTGTTTTTTAACTACAGGTTGGAACACAAAGGAGGAATCAAAGGATAAAAGCCTCAAAGATACTTGTGCAGTGAATCAAAAATCTGGAATTGCACCTAGAAACTCCAGTGTGGCTATTTGGGGACATTTGCATATTCTACAGGCAAACTTAGACTTCTTTTTTAAACCAATCTCTCACTGAAAACAGTGCATGAACCCCCATTACTTCACTAAGATTTGTCTAGATCCCACACAGGTAGTCTGAGCAGCTGGATCTCTGCACAGCCCAAAATTTCCAAATGGCTCTGAGGAATATCTCTTATAAAACAGAAAGAAAGTGTTAGCCAGAAAGCCTTTAGGTCAGGTCTGGATATCAGAAGCTGGAATGACCCATATGGAAGGTGTAACTGCAGGTGTAAATTTGAGCAACAGGCAATCTGCTGCTGAGTAATTAAGATCTCTGCTTCCTCATGCTGAGCTTCAGCTGGTGGCTGAATACTTGGCAGGAGATGACAGAAGGAAAGAATATAGTTTTAGTTTGGGCAGACACCTGGGTCTGAAATGCAGAAGTCATCAGCATAGGAAAGACATCTGGACATGTATTTGCAGGTAAAGTAACTAAGATAAGGTGTAGGAAAAGACAAGCAACATAACATAGAAGTAGGTGTGTAGGGTGACACTGAAGGTCCTTCCAGCCTGTCTCCAGCAGTGGACGTCTAAAGGAATGCTATAGGCACCGAGCAGTCATATGTGATTCCTCCCCTTAACCCTCACCCAGCCTCCAAGCATTTTTCATTTTCATTTCAGGAGCTTTCTAAATTGGAAGTGGTTTCTAAGCATTTGGTTAACCCTCAGCGAATTTCTCTTCAATGAGCTTGCTCAGTCTCATCTCAAGCCCATGGACTTTTATCACCCAGCTCATTCTTTGGCTCCACAAGCCAACAGCCCATCGAGGGAGAAAACACCAGTGTAATGTACAACCAACCATACTTGCACAGAACAAGTCTGTCTGGCTTCAAATAGGATAGAAAAGCCCTACTGCAAAGAGCCAAGAGGAGTACAAGAAAGCGCCTCATTAAATTGGCTTCTGCAAGGTGCCGGGAGTATTTTTTTTTTTCTTTAAAGAAAAATTTTTTCCTGACATTCATGGTAAATTTCAAGAGAGAAAAATAACGACATGTAATGTGAGCTAAAGCTTGTCATCAGTTCATGACTGAAGTTTGCCAAGCCTGGGCCTCAGACAAGTGCCAATATGAGACAGAAATGCCATTTTAGAGAGCCAAGCAGGACTTGGCTCTTTTACCAGTTTGATTTACTCAAATATGAACGGTTGAAAAAGTTCAGGGAACTGCAATGTTGAAACGTTGAAGACCACAGATTACTGGGCAAATGGCTAGATCAAAGCTGCATTTTTTGATTCTGAACAGACTTTGCAATGCCTATATTCAATAATTATAATAACTTAATAATTCCTCTTTTTGGCTTGCACAACAGAGGAATGCAACATATATTAAACAAGCATGTTTTTCCAAAATATTTAAAACTTAAATAGAGTATAGCATTATTCAAACCTTACAAGAACTTTTCCCATTTTAGTAGGAACACGACATACCAAATGTTGTAATACGTTTAGTTAAGAGCATGTCAGCTTGGCTTAGCTGATGGGTGATGACTGGGTATAGACTCAGAAAAAGCCTCCCATGTAAGACCACAGCATGACAAGTGTGAACACTAGCAGCTCTCTGTAGCTTCAGTCCTTAGCATCCTCTGGCTCAATGGGGACGCCTGGTTTTGCAAGTTGTTAGATAAAGGATGCTCCAAGAATCCAATCCAAAAATTCAGGAATGAGAGTGGGAGTTATTCTATCAATTTTAATGAGCTTCAGATCAGGTCTTTTATATACTGTCTATCCCCCTCGCAGTATGCAGTAGTTCTGAAGCAGAAAGGATGCGAGAAGGATCTGGCAGCTCACTGGGAACATTTCAGTGACCTCACGTTTTACATACAGGTTGTTATTTGAATGCTGCAGTACAGCAGCAATTTTGGGGTTACAGTTTCTGTTGCAATTTAATAAAGAAACAAACAGGTACATCAATAAAATTCAATAGGTTATTTAGTTAAATAATTGTGACTTTCTGCAGTAGGCTAGTGGAAAGATGGATCACAGAGAAAGGCAGGTGGGTGCAGCTTTCATACCTCATATTTCATACCTGAAACTGTGCTGCACTTAATTCTTTCTGAGCCTATGCTCAGATTACTCAGATTGCTCTTTGTCTGACATCAATATTTCTTAGACTCGTCTGCAATTTTAATACTAACCTTGTTCTTGCCAGCAAACATAAAAATTGATGCCTTTTAATCACCGCCTAAATAGACTTACAACTAGGTCAGAGTAGGTCAATAAGGCGCTATCTCCTCTCAAATAAAAGAACAAGGGAATATTAATGACACCGCAAAGCTCCCAAAAGTATGTCTACAGTTTGGTCACCTCGGCAGCAGACAGAGCTGAAGAGACACCTGCTGAGAAAGCACATGCACAAAGCAAAGCTTCTTGCTATCGCAACCATACTGCTTCAGTCTCTGAGCTCCTCGTGGAAAGAGTAGCAAATGTCCTGTACGCTGCACCGAAGTTTTTGGAGCTCATCCTTCTGCTTGCCCGCTGTACTCCCCCTGCCCCAACACCCTCAGTGTCACAGCAGCAGCTGCTCTGCACAGCATCCTGCTCGGCCTCACCGTTCCTTCCATCTCACCCAGTACATTTCCCTGACTCAAAGACATACGAACAGCAGCGAGCAGCAGACCAAACTTGGGTTCAGCAAGCTGTGCTCTGCTTGCAAATCCACTCTGCTCCTTTAAACCAGAAGTTAACTCCTAAACCTTAAGCAAAAAATACATTTATTAAGTCTTCCTATGTAGAAAGTAACTATAAATTAAACATAACATACAACAGGTATGCGTTGCATGATCACACACAGGTTTTTTAAATGTTAAGTGCTATTACTTAATAACAATATAATAAAAATAAAAATAATTCCACTCAGGTCCTCACCTGTGGAAGGATAACATAGCCTGTCTTCTGGAGAGCAGTCCTTCATGAAAGGCAGAGATGACACAAAGGAATTCCCTTCTCTGTCATGAGCTTTACTTCTCAGTCTACCGAAGAGCGACCCAAGAGTACCCTTCTGTGCAGAGTCATCCAGATTGTCCTTGGAGGTGTTCTTGGGCTCTGAAGATGAAAGGAGGAGGTACTTTTCATTACAGATAAACATGTCATCCATTGAAGCTCCTGGAGGAGTCTCTTTAAAGGTAAACTTTTCTAGGAGTCCTGGGACATCCTCCATCCTAGTGCCAGATGATTTCTGAGGTATACTGGTTGTCTTGGAAGGCCTGGTGTGAGGACTGTAGACAGGGAAGGATGCGTCCTTGCTGTAATCCCTTAGAGATCTCTCTTCAGAACTGACAGAAAACTTAGACGGATTTGAGAAAGGCTTCCCATTTCTTAAATATTCTCCTGCCCGCTCCCCTACTTTACGCTCCCGTGGCCGAGTATTATCTGTTCTATTATTGTTATTGTTCCCTTGGCTTAAGGAATAGCCAGGAGTACTGGGGAAGCTGAAGAAAGCTTGTTCTGAAGAGGCTTTGACTTTGCTGTCCGAGTCCTGCTTTAGTCCTTCTGGAGATGAGGTTAGAGGCTCCAAAATGGACCTTTTGATAGCACTGGCTATGAGCCTCAGTGGTGATTTTGGCCGGCCAGCTGCCTGCTCCCTGGCAACCGCACCTGGACTCCTCAGAGCATCTTTTGTGTCAACTGGCAAAGCTGGTGGAGCATCATCTGCAAATAACAGAGGCGTAGGATGACCAGATAGTTTGAACACATCTTTTCGCCAGTCAGCATCCTTCTCAGAAGTCCGCAGTGCTCCTTTGTTTTGATACCCTGGACTGGTTCCACCTAAGTCCATCCTGCTTGAATCATATGACAAGGGTCGCTGTTGAGTACAAAGCATCAGCCTCTTTTTTGTCTCCTTTAATTCTTGCTCCAGTTGTTCTTCTGGGTGCTTTGTGTTTTTGCCATCTTTCTCTTTCAAATCCAGAGATGGGAGCACTTTTGTCTTCCTATTAAAATCTTCTGGTTCAGAGGTATATTTCCAGTTTTTTTCCTTCCAGCTCTGAGCTGTGTATGTCCCAAGGTCACTCTCTGTATCTTCAGGCTCAGAAAAATCAGCAGCCAGTGTCCCATTCCCGGGAGGGGTCCGTGAGGAACCTCTGGTGCCGCTCTGAAAAGGACAATGGGGCACATAGAGATGGAAGTCTTCGGGCATCTCTCTGGCTTTCTCTTTTCTTTGAAATACTGGGCTGTAGGGTTTGAAATGTCCTCTTGTAATTTCTGGTGGTGTCTTGTAAGAAGCCAACTGTGAAGTGCATGAAAAAAAGATTATTTTAGGGGTAGAAAAATACAGCTTAGTGTCGCTTTTATTTCATAGAAGATGTTAATCAGTTTTAATCTTAATGTAATACTAATAAATATAATATTTAATTTATATACACATATATACACACATAAATATGTAGATCATAATACAATAAGAAAAGCTTTTCTCCCTAAAGGGCTAATATTTTTCTAGGAGTGGAGATCTAATAATACTGGAAATCTTAATAGTCTAAAAATAATGTTATTCATGCCAAGAATCTGTCATATCTTTATGAATTGCCTTCAGTATTTTCCTCAGAAAGAAACAGTCCTATCTACAGGAAAATAAACAAAAGCAGATCTGCTCTGTTCTCCCGTGTGCATTCCAGTTGCATCACCTTAGAGTTTCCAGCAAGCACAAGAGACCATCATCCACCCTCTCCAACCGCTTTTATAATATTGCATGCTTACATAGCGCAGGTAGGAATGAATGAAGTGACCCAGAGAAGACTGTAAAATGCAAGACAGTAGTTTTAAACAATTCAATTACTTCTCTCTTACGATTATTTTTCCGTTGGTGAAGATTTAAATTCATTACTCCAGCCACTGAAATCTTCTGCTGGAGATAGTAACAAGGATAAATGCCCACATTATCTAGCCAGCAAACCAAAACTAGAGGTTTTTCTCCCCATCTTAAAAGGGAGGCATTTTATCCTCACTGCTATGCGATAATGGATGGTGTGAAGATTCAATTCCTGTTTCCACTTATGTGCCAGATTCCCAAATTCACACAGGCGAAGCCATTAATCTGTTTGACTTCTTGTTTCCCAGAAGCATCAGAAGGAAGGCAATTATTCCCTGTTTCACAGTTGTATTTCATGACTAAAATTAATATTGGCCAGGATGTCAGATAGGAAAACATGAGAAACACCAATAAACAAATAAACACTTCTTAATACTCTCTCTTTAGAGGAAGAAAAAGGCCGCTAAGCACTGCTTATCGAGTGGGAGCTGCACGGAGTCACCTCTCCTCATGCGCAGCGTGGCCAGACAGCATTGTGCAGCTCGGCTCCCCTGGGACGTTCCCTTCCCGGCCCTATTGTCCTGGACCGGATTTCAACTACCATCATGGACGTGGAACACTTGATTTTTTTTTAATTTTTTTTTTTTTTCCTAATGCAGACCCTAAGGTCAAGCAATTTTAATCACGTTTAACCCAAGGGTGAGGACAACGGGGTAGGACACAGAGGACATGGGCTGGTCCCTGCTCCACCTGGTTTGAGCCCGGGGGATGTGCTGGCCTTTGCTGGGGACGGTCGGTCACAACTCCTGCTGCAGTGCCACACTTATGGCAGGTCCACCCTTCCTCAGCCTTACCAAAAAAAAAAATAATAATTTAAAAAAGCAGAAAATACAATGGAAATCCTAGGTACTGAAGGAAGCTGAAGATGCTGCTGAGCTGTGGGAGGTGTGGAGCCAAGGGACTGCTGCAAATTAAGAAGAGAAATCTTCTGCCCACCAGGTGCAAGGGGCAAACAGACATGGGCACCCCCCTGTGTCTAAGGGCTGTAATGGTCTGAAATCCCCCACTCTCCTATGCCAGATTTCCTACAGCTGGCACTATAAGCACCCTTACCTTGTCTCCCAGATTTGCTCTCCGAGCCCGGTGCTGGCATTTAGCTTTTGCTCAGTGACGCACAGCGATCAAGTGGCATTTAAGCCACCCAGATGTGACACCCTCTGACCCCACTGCTGCTGGCACATGGCCTTGCCTGAAACACCATACGTTTCCATCCAGCCCTACGAGCACACAGGCAGACCAACAGCCAGCTTGGGAGCACCAAGGGACAGCAGTTTGGGGGATTTCCTCTCCTTTGGACAGAAACTGTGGCACAGAGGATATCCCAGTGGCAGCTAAGCCCCATGCTGGGAGGGAAGGGCAGGGTGGTGGTGCCTACATCTTGACTGATGCAATAGATTAGTGCCTAATTCTCAGTGCGACCGAGGTCCAAGTCCCACAGCAAACGTGACTTAGCCACGTGATTTGTGAATGGTTATATCCATCAGAGCATCAAAGTCTCTTCCCTATGTACAGCACAGGCCTAACTCCAACTTCAGTGATTACTATGAGGACCAAAACTATTTGGAAGAGGAGAGGATGCTCAGACAGCCTGCTGAGAGCAGACATGCCCCAACAGTAGCTACACTCGTTTTGCTCTGCACAATTCTCCTTCCCTTCATACCTGTGGTTGGGAGCAATCCTCTCCAGGACCACTGTGATGGCTGGCCAAGCTGTCCTTCCAGTGTAGCCCAGGTTTCTTACTGGACAGTAGAGGGAAGCCTGCCAAAGACACAGATTTTATTGTCCATTGGTATTGGTTTTTGTCTTAAGTAAGCTTTGTAATTAAGGAACGAACGAAAGTAGAACATTAAACAGTCATCTGGATACAGTTGTACCTGAAGAGCTGACCTACAGTAATGAAGTTTATGGCCTCGCTCACGTGTGTGTGCACGCTGTGCCAAACACACATTGATATTTTCAGCAGTGGACCTGAACTGCTTCCACTTTTTGGCTGGATGTAACGAAGCAGCTTTTGAGTTCCAAGACACTTTGTGGAGAACCAGCCCTCTTTAGAGGGCTTTCAGGCCTTAAAAGCGGGGGCAGTCAAAACAACCATCGACTTTTGAAGCTTTGGGTAGTTCCAAGAAATGAAGAAAATGGATTATTTCTGAGGTGGCTGTCTGTCAGAATGGGAAAGAAATGGGAAATGCAACCACCTGCAGGCAGTAAGGACAGAAATAATCCTGCAGTCTCCCACGCCAGGCCAACGGGTGGGAACGCTGGGGGCTCTCCTAGGATCAGGCAAGGGAACTAATTGCTAAAGGCCTTGATCCAAGACTAGCACAGACGGAATTAGACCTGCTGGAAGAAAAAGTAGGGAGGTAACTTGCACCTGAAGGGAGTCACGAAAGCTCTCTAATATTTGTGCCTGTGGGAATTTTACATAATAAATAGTCTTTGGACGGAACAAAAGTATCCCTGAGCCAAGATATTACCATGCCAAGCTATAACATGACAAGTATATTTATAGCTGAATTATTAACTCCCAAACCCAATTATTAGTTCTGAAACCCACAAAGGTTCCCAAAGCAAACTTTGGTTCTTCTATATAGGGATTAAAAGCTGTGTAAGGACAAAAGCAACACACCAGGGAGAGAAGACAGTTCCGGCACGTGGACTTCAGGAAAGGCAAGCCAGGGAGAGAGGCCAACTTTTCTTTCCTCTCAGTGTCTCACCTATTCATTCCCAATCTTGATGCAATTCATTACGTTTGGTCAAGAACGGAGGGAAACGATGTGCTGGAGTTCGTTAAGGAACTCCCGCGGGGACTAGCAACCAGGGGCTGACCTTTATATTCTGTAAAGTGAATTGAGCTATGGGAAAACAGAAGAATCCAGAACTAGGATAAAAAAAATCCCACCATCACCTGTATAAGTGAGCCGGGGGGGTTAGCTTGTTCCACTAAAGCCCTGAGCCTCCTGACATGGGCAAACATCACGGCTCAGCACACCGAGGGGAAATGTGACCGCTGCAGCAGCAGTGACAGCCATAACACCGATGAGGGCACAAAACCCACAGCCCAGGGTTCTGCGGGGTAACGGCACGTGCCCGTGGGGAGAACGACTTCCCACCACGGCTCTTGTGGGCGTGAATTGGCTTACAAGGACAGGGCCTGCACCTGCAAGAAGACTGCTTTGGCAAAGCCACAGCTTGCCGTCTTTCACAGAGATAATGGATTTATTCCCACCAAGACACTGAACCCGTATTTGCAGCTTCACATTCAAAACAGGATTTAAAAAAAAAAAAAAGTTCCCTAGGGCACTATCATGATGTGCTTGGCTCAAAAGCTACTACAAGTGACCAAGATAAATTAAGAGCATGGTGTTCCCTGTGGCTGTGCGACGGGGATTAAAGATTTTGAAAGGTAATATCCTGCTCTGAGCCTTTCACCCAATATAACCATGACACTGATTTCCTTTCCTTGGCCTCATACCTTGTGCTGTTTATGAAACATATGTGTTTTGGGAAATAAGTCTGAAAAGGAGACAGATTTTTCTCTCATGTGACTGATGATCATATGAATTCTTGTAACCAAATATTAAGTGGATTAAATATAGAAACTAAGACTCACAGTGTTCCTCCAGGGAGAAAAAAATGCCTTTATTCTGTTCCCAGTGTACGCTGAATGCGCTTTACACCTCGTTTTAACAGTGTACTTGAGGTTCAGACAAATTCATGCAGCCCATCCCTTCCCTCTCAAAGGCTTTTGGCTCCCTCTAGAGCCCTTCGGAGACACACGGAAGGGTTTAATAAAATGTTGGGAAAATTAATTGGCAAACGATTAAGTAACGCACTTGCTGAGAACAAGCTGAAAATGGGTGGAAATTGAGTGACCCCCGGTCTTCTCGTCTTTCCACTCTCACAGTCTTTCCTTTTTTTTGCCCTCCAACCTGTAATAAGCATTATTTTTGTGTGATCCTTTAAAAACTGAGGCCAAGTAAGGCAAGACTTTAAACCCAAGCCTTTGGGGCAGCCAGCCTCTGATGTATAAGCCAGTCCCCAAATGCTGTACAGCGCCCAGAGACAGCCCCGAGGCTGACACAGATGCCAGGAGACTTTTCGAGGGCACTCTGCTCTGCCTCCCCATCCCGGGCAGGGGACAGCCTTCCCCCGGGTGGGACATCCCGGGCGGCTGCTCCTCTCTGAGCACGGTGGGTCCCCCCACCTCGCCGGTGCAGGGTGTCCCAGGGAACGCAGCCCCCTCACAGCCCATCTGCCACAGGTGCCTCCCTGGGGACAGCCCGTCGCAGGGGATGGTTTGCCGAAGTTGGGCCTGGTGGGAGCATCCTCTCAGGACCCTGAAATAGCCCTGCGCATCCTCTACTGAGATTTCCTGAGTTATCCCAGACGTGTGGCACCGGGGGCCTCCAAGGGACGGCGGGGTGGGTAGTGACAGCCCTCACCCCTCCCTGCAGGCATCTGACCCAGAGGTGAGGCCAGTGCCAGGAAGGAGAGATGCAGCTTGTCTCCTCTTTTGAGATCTAAAAATTCATCCCACAGTGGGTACTTGCAAATAATCTTGAAGCTTGCTTGTGCATTCAAACCAAGCAAGCCGAGACGCCTCAGCTCGAACCCTGGCCCCGCAAAGGACACAGAGATCCTACTTGTTTCGGGAGCAGAGCCTTAACTTCTCTGAAGGCAACTGGGACTCTGAGCGGCAGCAGCAATCCCCCTCGTTGCAGAGGGCAGCCGCGGGCAGGGCTAAAGAGGGGCTGTCAACACCCATCCCCCAATCCATGCCCAGAAACTGTGGCACTCGGTCACACGCACAAATCCCTTCTTTCCCCTACTGTACAGCCACGTTTTATACTTAGGGCTGTCAACACCTCTGTCTAACAGATATGACTGCATTTCGAACCAAGTTTTGAGAGGGACTGGGATGCTGGTAAGCTCACCCAGCCCCCATACCGGTATGATCAATCCAGGCGGGTACTTGCGAGTCCTTAGTGGGGACCGGGCAGGCAGCGTGACGCTGTGCCAAGGCGGGCGGGCAACCCTGTTAGGAGCATCAGGGGTGCGACCCAGGAGGGCTGGCTTGTTTGGGGACGGCAGCCCAGGAGGATTACCTAGATGTAGCCTCAGCTGTGAGAGTGGCCGCGCTGTGTTTTGGGGGTGAACTGAGCACAGACTCGATCGCTACTGAAATCACCGCATTCCTGTGTGATTCCCACGGGCAGAGACGGGTCAACCCAAAGCAAGTGAAACTGCTGGAGGACAAGAACTGGTAACACTTCTTTTCACCAGCACACCTCTTGGGATGGCTGTTAGTACTCTCTCCCTTTCAGTAATCCAGAAACATCACCTGTTTTTTTCCCCTAACAAAAAAAGAGGTGATAGAGCACCTGTAGATGGGTGTAAATGGGGACCTCCCAAAGCATTTCTAACAAGTGATCCTCAAAATGTCGGCCCCAGCATTGCATCTAATCAAAAGCAATCAGTGCAGGCAGGGCTAGAGACAGAATACGGCGGCGTGGGGTAGGGGGGGCGTGGT
>NW_009630517.1:34106-34609 GCF_000690535.1 Cariama cristata
GCTTGTGATAGGGGTGCGTTGTCTCAGCTGGAGAATTAGAGTGGACACCACTTGCTGGTGGGTGTAATAACATAGGGAACAGTCACACAGAGAGGGAGTTTGATCTTTTGAGGATGAGAAAATGGAAAGGAAATGTTTGGTGCATCTTAGATCTCTGTTTTTCCATCTAGTGACTCAAAAATACAGAATTTTTAAAGGAAAGAAGGAAAAGCAGACCTTTAAGAGGCCGGGAAATAGAACGAATAGAAGACGCAATCGTTTCTCAGGTTTTACTCACTCGTTTGGAGCCTTCTCCTCCAATTCTGACACTTACTTAACGCCGTCGAGTGAAAACTGTTGGCTCTCTGTAGTGCTGAACACAGACAGAAAAGACACATGGTCAGGTAACGGAGCAAAGGCCGGCGAGCGAAAATAGAGATGGGGAAAAAGGAAGAGCAGACAGCGGCAGGCCCAGCGCGGGGTGGCGGTGGGGCCGTTCCCCCCCAGCCGCCCCCCCCGGCCCG
>NW_009630518.1:0-40004 GCF_000690535.1 Cariama cristata
TAGCCCCTCAGCTACCAAAACCTGGCCACGCAAACCCGACACAGGATTATAGCAGGATAAGCATGAAGGCCTTCAAAGAAACTGTAATAAACGAGGAAGTGCCTGGTTCTGGTGCATCACCTAAGCCGTGCACCAGCAGAGTTTCCCTCCCCTGAGCTATTGCTTATGTCCTCTGGTGACCAGATCTCATTTTGCCATTGTGGGAATGCAGGGCTTGATGGGGTGAAACTGGACGTCATCATATACTGTCACTGTGTTTGCATCTAGTGCAGGCTCAAGAGGAGAAATAAGTCCATTAAGTCCAAGTCCAGGTGCCTTTGGGCTACTCTGTCGTCTGTCCGTGCTGGCTGGACATCGCACTCAGCACCTGCTCTGTGCTAAGAGCTAAACTCTGGGTATATTTGAGGCTGTAGCATCCAGCCTTCCATAAGTCCATTCATGCAACACAGGAAATCTGTAGCCTCGAGGATATTCTGCCCCATGCAGACATCCAGGTGTGAGCTGGGCACCCTTTAGAGTCAGTGGAGAATAACTTTTGGGTGCCTAAACCATAGACCAGGGGAATCACACATCTGGCCCTAGGGTTTGAGCTAAGTCAGCATGTAAATGTTTTGACTGAGGGTTTATCTACATTTTAATATGATCCTAGACCTACATTTTGCTGAGACACCCCAAGAGCAGGCAAATGTTTTGGAGAAAGATGTATGGTTCTCGCATCAGGCAGCTGTAGGATAATCCTCTCACTACATCACACACTTCTGGCTCTTTTAATGTCTTCTTACAAAAGTTCTGCTGAACTTTTTGCATTTCCCAACTGCCTGTATTTATCTTAGAATAATTAGACTTTTTTCCTGTTGGTCTCTTTTGATTTTGGCCAGAGCAATAGTAACCAACATTACCAAGGGCAATTGATTGAGAGGGAGCTCCTGAGATAGCAATTTCTTTTTTAATTAGAGCATTCAATAGATCCCATTAGAAGAAAGTCTGTTAATCAGTTTTTAAATTGTGCAGTGGAGAGTTACAGCAAACACAGACATGTAATATGGATGCTGTTTTCTGAAGGGCAGGATTTAACTGGATGCAGGAGCAAGTGATATAGCTGGAAACTGCATGGATGGGTTTTGGCTATGATGGAAAGCCGTAAGACGAAGAGCAGTTCAAACAGGATCAGATTTTTATTTTAAAGCTTAGAAAGAACAGAAGTGTTTAAGACTTTTTTTTCTTTTATCTCTGGGGAAATTAAGTTGCATATTAAGCCACTGACTTATTCATAACAGAAGAAAACGAATTGTTTGAAGTTATAATTTTGTCGATTCTTTTTTGAAATCCCAGCATCAAACCGTCTTGTCCCCTCTTCTCGGGTGCAGAACTGGTAACAATATTGTGTTTTAATAAACAACATGCTGTTTCCTATCCCATAATTATGCTCATTTTGCACACAGTATTCTTTCTGAACCTGGATCGATTTTGTTCTTCATAATAAAAGAAATCACGGTGTTACATTGCAGTTCTTTGTACTGCTCCAAGCCACAGTTCAACAACTGCAAGTTGCTTTTCATGGAGTTTAGCAAAAGTCCTAATTATAAATCTGCTCTTGTAAGTTTAGCATTAAGGGAATGCTAATGTTCTTGTAAGTTTAGCATTACAAATGGGGAAACCGAGGCACCGACCACACATCATCCGGATTCCTCCGGCTACAACAGGGACTCCAGATAGATTTATTGAAGTCTCAAGCTGCCACATGGCCATGGAGATCTCTGTCTCTCTCTCCCACATCAAGTATCCTAGGAGCTCACATAATTCATGTGTTTAATGCACAG
Organism: Cariama cristata; assembly: GCF_000690535.1. Lineage (NCBI taxonomy): Eukaryota > Metazoa > Chordata > Aves > Cariamiformes > Cariamidae > Cariama > Cariama cristata. Next base: position 1,821 of record NW_009630518.1, read on the forward strand.
CTTTTAAACGTGGGTCTAATGAATAGTTCATTTTACTAATGCAAGTGTTCCTGCCTGCATGAGATACCGTTTTATAAACAAGAAGGTGAAGCTGTTGTAGGAGCAACTATTTTAAAAAAATCACATGAGCAAGTGTTTCTTCTAGTTCCAGCAAGGGAAAAAACAGAGGACAAGAAAGGATCATCTAAGCTGACCATTAATTAAGTTTTGGAGAAGCTTATTAACTGCTTAGTGACCCACTTACTTGAGGGCAAAGCACAGATGAAGAACTTCCATTATAATACAATGAGAGTCAAAGTGGATGGTAAAGTCATATTGAATATTTGTTAGCTGCGAGTCCAAGCAACTGCCCAGAATCTAAGGGAAGCAGCAACCTTCCCCAACCAGGGAATGATACAGTGGAAAAATTCACAAGGTGTAAGAGGGTATTTTTCCAAACTTGCTGGAGATTTCAGTTGAGAACATAAGAGCTGTCAAATTAGATTAGACCTAAGATCCGTCTAGACCATTACTGCATCTCAGAGAGGTTACACTTCATCATCAACAAACGGATGGGAAACAATCTGTTTTCTACTTTCTTAATCCTTTATAACCGACAACTGTTCTGAGATGTGGAGTTACTCTGACTTCTGATATCCTGTGTATCATTAGCTCTTACAATTCAGGTTATTCTCACTGTTCATGTAAAGATCAGACCCTCTCTGGCTTCATACGACTTCCCAAGGCAACGCGACCCACTGCCAAATCCGTGCGGCATATTCCCCGGGGTGTGGAGATTTGCTCACAGAACACACACACGCACGCATGGAGTCGTTGGGGTGGTTCATTCACCTGATTTTGGGATCCCTTCCTCCTTACAATAGCTAAAGCCACAGTAATGCTTGCTAAAAATCACTTCCCGATCAGAGATAATAGACTCTCCCCGGCTCATAACTTATTTACTTTACATATTCTCCTGAACTGATGTAGGAAATGCATCCAATGTTTTAGGGTTGTTAGGAGTTTTGGGCTTATTCTTTTTAATAGGACTAGTTTTTTTCCTTCCTGCAAGCTAAGCAAGGGTTCCCAGATCTGAGTGCAACTCTGTGGGTCTGGAGAGGAGAGTGAAAATTGGAAATGATAAATGCTGGGAATTAAAAGTGATCTAAAGTTGCTGTCACATTATAACACAATTTTCAGGTCCAGTATCTCATATTCTGCAAGATTTGGATGTAGATTGCATGCGCCACTGGAAAGGGAGTACTCACCCCCGATCCCGGGTACATAAAGCACTGGCTCCGCATGGAGAGTGTTTGCAAGATCCAATAATAAATAATAATAATAGGACCTTAAATATGTCGCTAAGCAGGGCTGAATAATGCCTATCATATATTGCAGACCAGTGCTAGTGGAGAGTTTCCTCCCAGGGTGAGGAAGGCAGGATTTTTTGTGGCTTATTTGAGGAAAAGCAGAGGAAAATTGTCTGAAGGCTGCTGGGGGACTGTCAGCGGCCAGGCAGTGCCGCGGACGGGAGGGCAGAGGCTGGCAAGGCCGTCGTGAGATGCCAGTCCATCGCACCGTACCCCAAAATGTCTGGGCGCAGGGAGAGGTGTAAAATGCAAGGCTCACGCAGAGCTTTGTATTATTTCGATAGGAACATATAAAGCATCTGGGATTAGAAAGCAGCTTGGGCTCTGGAAGAGGAGCCAGGCTACAGTCTTTGACTTTAGTATCAATCCCTACTCTATTCACTAAACCCACTTCTTTCCCAGGGAAGGCTTAACAAAACAGTGTGGCTTGGGCATGGAAAATGGGCTCCTTGCACTGCTCTCCTTGATCACTCAAGCTAATGATCACTCTGCAGTGCATAATATTTTTTCAATCTGATTTAAGAGGAAATTCAATTGATCATCACTTTTCTGCCCAGACTTCGTAGTTCTCTGCGCAAACTCGGGGCTGCTTTGCATTCCAGACAGACTCGTACTGCACCGAGCCAACCTACGGGAAATTAATTCAGTACAATTTTTAAAGTGCACTAGGTTAAGTCTGACATGCCTTTCATCTAGTAGGACACAATGTGCGATGTCTTGCATGTCATCCTTATGGAGGCAAAAAGGGGATGAGGCAATGTATGGCTGGAAAAATAAGATAATTATTGACACTTTTCGGGTTTATTCTTCCAGATCTCATTAATGATGTATTTGGAATTATTGATAAAGAGACAAGGAAACATCCACATAGATCTATTGTTTGCAGATAAAAGAATATGGCTGGTCCTGCTCACAATTTGCTGAGGAGCTGCTGAAATTCAGGAAAGCTCAGTCTGGCTGTATGCAGACATTACAAATGTGTCACACAAAACCCAATAGTCATAAAAGGTGTATAAGGGGGCCAATGCCAACGTGAGGAAGATGAAGGAGCCAGGAAGGGAGCAGTCCTCAGGTGATGGAAGGAGGTACCAGAAAAAGCTTATTGTAAAATGTTTTACCACCGCTCTGCCCATTGCCCGCAGAAAATGCAACCTCTGCCTGGTGGCTGCCTGCATTCAATAGCGATCCCCAAAATATTGTCCTACAGTCCACCCCACCTCTCCTTCCTCCTCTCCTGTCTCTTCTCAATAACCCCTGCTGTGCCTTCAAGCCAGGTTCCTGCAAATTCTCCATTGCTCCTGTCTCTGCTTAGCTCACTTGCTGCTAGTTACCGTCCCTGGGCTTCTTCCAGGCTCCTCATCTTCAGAAAGAAATGCGAGAGGCTCAGTGGTGTCCAGGAAGGAGTGATGACCTTTCTAGAGACCTGCAGAAGTAACGAATGCTCCAAGGTGCTACAGACTCAAGCCCCAAAGTCTTTATTCAAGTAAAATTCCCCAGTGGAGTGTGAATCTTGAGACTGTGAGAGGAAGGGACTTGCCTGAGACTAAATAAGTGGGTAAAGTACAGAGACCTTGGTTCAAAAAAAAATAGGCTGTCAAGGCAGGAAAATCAATATGATGATGGCACATGTGGCTGAGAACTTGTTGAATTGGGGCCAGTCCCCTACGCTCGGTGCCGAGGTGAAAGCTAGCACTTTGAATTGCATTAGGGAGCAGCTTGAGAGCCAGAGAAGATTTCAGTGTACTGAAGTATTACAAAAGGCTGGAATTTTTTGTTGCCTCTGTGGAAGACAAGCCCCAAAACACTTCCTCACTCTCCTCTTCATAATATTTCCAGCTAAATACATTTGCAGCTGAAGTTTTGTTGAAACCCAGTCTTTTCCAAAGACAAACCCAAACCAAACCAAACCCCAACCTAGGTGTGTGTTGGGTTGAAAATGAATGATTTTGATGAGCTGTGGGAGTGGAGAAGTCAATTTTCCAACAGAAATAAATTCCCACTGGCCTGGAGGAAGACTAACACACTCTGTCGAAACTTATTTGCTTTTTTCTTTAATTCCATAAAAAACCCCAGCCCAAATCTGCTGAAAAGCTCTCCCTATGTCATGGGAAAACATGATTCTTATTAAAGTGGCAGCTGAAGTCTGTACGGGCTTGAGGGGCAAGGTAGGGGAGGGCTTGCCAAAGCGACAAGGAGGGATTGCGGCTCTGTGTACTCCAGGGCTCGGAGGGTACGGATGTTTGCCTCTGCATTGCTGCTCCACATATTTCCAGGGGTCTGTGGCCCTCATCTAAAACGCTAAAACCCTTTCTTGCAATAATTCAGCTGGCAGGTGTGACAAAAGCAGGAAGGGAAAGCCAAATGTTCCAAATGCAGGGGAGAAATACTGGTTGGATATTTTCTTTCCAGCCAGCACAGACCACTCAGGGCTTTGTCAATCTGTCAGCCCCAGGGATGGTGCATAATTCACAACAATAATTTCTCTGGTAGCTGAAATTTGCTCTGGACTGCAATTTCTTCCAGTTCATTCCTTTCTTGTGTTTGAATCGTGTTTGTAGTCTGCAGTATTCAATACCTGAGCTCTGTCGCTGAGCTGTGATTGCTCTGATAAACCCGAGGTATCATTTCTGATCCGTGGCTGCGAGTGCATATTATCCGTTTCCAGAGTGAATATTTGCCTGCAAAAATTTGTAATGCGTCATTTGCACATACTGATTTCCAGCAGAACCGGTTCCTTCAGCTAAAAATTTCAGCCCCCAATCAAAGCAGGAGCAGCTCCACTTTGGGCCAAACCTGACCAGGATACGCTTTTCATTTCTTTCCTCCCTGATCCCCTGGGAAGGAGGGTGAGATGCCATCTCAAGGGCTGGCTGGAGCTAAGCCTGGGAGGAATGAAATGTCACCAAGCCTTGGTTTACAGATGGGGAAACTGAGGCACGGAGTGATATGCTGGAAATCCAGCAGATTTGTGGAGAACTGGGGCTAGTAGAATCGCTAACTCTACTCTGATGTGCTCTGCCTGGGGCTGCCCTGCCTCCTCGCTGCGGTCCCACAAGGACCGGCTTGTGAGTCTCTGGGAGCAGAAGGCTCTCGCTTTCCAGCCCGAAGACCCAGCCTTTCAAGTTGAGAAACTGAGGCCCTGCAGGCCTTTCCTCTGCTTTCAACCACCACAGCAATCATGAGAAAAGGCTCTGTGAAGGCTTTTTTCTTTTATCTCTTTTTTTTTTTCTGCTTGTAATATTAGCTTTTCATGAAAGAAGGCAGCATCTCCTTGCCTCCCACTAAGATACGTATCCTTAGGTAATGGCAAAGCCAGTGCTGGGCGAGGGAGGGGAGAAGGGAGATCTGCCCCCACCGCCTCATCAGAGACGAGAAAGCTTTCATTTGTCAACACAGAGATTCCACCCCGAACCCTGCAGTGACAAATCATTGTCACTAGGATAATCAAGCTGCAGCGACAGGGTCATTTATCATGGCTCTTTGCTAAACAAAGCACTTTCCTCCCTCCTGCCTGGCTCTTGCAAGGCTAAGGGGGCCGAGCTCTCTGGGCATATACCGGCAGGGGTTCCCATGTCCCCACTGCTGTCAATCAAAGCCTAAATTACCCAGGGATGTCAGAGGTGGGAAGTGTACATGGGCCTGCAGCATCCTTTGCCAGGGAAATAGAAAAGGCAGCCAGCCGGCATAAAGGCACTTGTTGTTCTTTGCCTCTCCTGAATGCTGAACCAGGCTTGCAGCATTCACCAAACATGCGTTTGTGAGCTGGGTAGCTCATCCTTCTGGTCCTTTTATGCTTAAAATGGGAAAGATATTTGATTGGAACTGGCAGCTAATAAGGCCAACCTGGTAGGCAGTAGCTAGAGTGGGGTTTGAGAGACCGATGCTCATTTCCCCGATGCCCAGCTCAACCTTCTGCATGATTTAACTAACAGAAATGCTCATGGCTGAGCTTGATGCCTAAATCTCAAAAGACTCAACTGCAGAAGAGTCACATTCCTGGACTAGGATTCACGACATCTTGCTTGCCCACGTCAGCTTGCATCCCTTCAGGCTGGCTGAAGGTTTTCCTTGCGTTCACAGTGAGTCCAGTTCACAGCAGTTCAGCTGGAGGTGGTAACCCAGTAAGACCCAGTAATTGCTCACAACCTTCTAGGTATGTGCTGCAGCAGGAGCCCTGGGTTGGGACGTGGGTTTGAATTTCCCTCTAGCTCTTGGGGAGGCTTTGCAGCAGTCAGAGGTAGTTATGGATGGCAGATACAGAGACTGTGGTCAAACCAAGGCTGCGTGGATCGGTGCTGTCGTGTGGGAGGCTCTTGCCCGTAGGACAAGAGAAGTCAGCTTTGCTCTGGCCAGCCAGGCTGCTTCTCCCTGCTGAAACAGGAGGCTGAGGACAGAGAGTGATACTAGAAATTGTTTTCTCTCTTTAATAGAGTGAGGTGAGCTCTCTGAAGCAAAGCACTTACTGAGTCCTTTCTGCCGCTTTCTCTGATCGTGGCGAACGACTTCTTTTCACCGATGTGCTCACAAGCTGCTGTTAGTTTGACGCGTGGCTGGTGGGAATGTCCTTCAGGCTGTGGGTTTGCTCACAACTTCTTTCCTGGGGCTTCCAGTTCTCCCTGTTCATTTCTCTGCTGCTCTCACAGTGTGATTAATCTCCGAAGTCGATACGATATTGTTTCTCCTTGGTGACTGGCATGCTCCTATATAAAAGTATATTGACTGTGAAGTTGAATGGGCCAGCTACTGAGCTAGGAAAAAAATAATGATTTTGATTTGAGTCATGATTTCTTCTATTTAAGTAATTTTTAAATTTAAGGTAGATGTTTATTTACAAGTTGCCTGTTCTTTATTTTCACTTTTTTAGTTGAAAATTGCTGGTGTGCAAGGGTACTTTCTGTCAGATCATAAATCCTAGAAAGACTTGAGAAGGCAGTTAAAGAAACAAGTACATTTCCCTGCTAAGAGACTCCGCTTACCTACCTGCTGATATTTTACATACGAAGTGCTGCTCGCATCAGTGAAGTTACCAGCTGATGCCTTGGACTTACAAATTTTACAGAACCTTGTCCTGATTTCAGTTCCCCCCTCTTCAAAGCTGTGGGGGCCATCTCCCAGCTGTGGGTGTGCGAGTTCATGGGGAGAGAGATGAGAGCTTGTAAGTCACGCTCAGCCCCATTCCCAGGTAGACATTGAATGGGAACAGCTTGGAAATTTGCTGAGGTTGAGCCCATTCCCTAAAGTTGTAGGTGATTGATTAATTTATTTGTGGTTGGACCCTGAGCCTTGAAGATGCCTCATCTGCCTGGTGTCAGGGACATAGCATCAACCCCAAAGATGTTCTCCCTTCTGAGGGTCTCATCCCAAGGCAACTTGATGTAAAGTGGGGTTGAATCCCTTCTCCCAAGTCTCGGTTACTACCTAGAGCTGGAGAGAGGGTTTCCCTTGCAGACAGGCCTTGGGTCTGAGCCAGCCCAGCCATTCTGAACTCCCGTAATTAGTCAAAATATGAAGGTGAATTATTTTCTGACAAAAGATGTAGGCAGACAGGATTTTTAAGGCTTCATTAGTCCAGACACAGGCAGGGCTGGTCTTCTCAGCTCAGTGGCCTGAGCATGTGATGGAGAGCAGATTCTGATATGTATAATTAACAAGCACTGAATAATTTGACAGATTGAAAAAACATTTCAATATGTGTTCCAACAAGGGAGGTGATTGGCATTTCTGTGTTACTTCCCTGCTAACCAAAGGAGACACCAACAGTGCATGCTAGTGAGCCCGAGGTGAGCTGGGGGCCCTTGCAAAACACGATGGACACCTCCATGCTGGGCATGGCCAGGGTATGGATGGGGCTAAATAACGTGTGGGGTTGGCATGGGGCTGGGAGCACCCATCATATGCCCGTAGTCCCTACAGAGTTTGCAATGAGGGACTGGCTGTGACTCCCTGTAAGTCAGGGTACGCCTCTGACTCCCTCCGTGCCTCAGTTTACCCCTTTACTAAATGGTTAACTGAGCAGTGGTGGACACTACCTGTGTGCTACGCCTTCCAGACTGAATTCACTGCACACATACAAAATACCTGGGCTGGCTTCTTATCTGCTGGGACCCTGCAGTCTGCACAGACTGGGAAAGATTTTCCTAGTCCCACAGTGATTTAATCATATTTGCAGAAATCCTCTGCTCCATCTCCTTTTCTCCTTTATCTCTGTCATTATCAATTTTTCCATTTGATGGCAAGCTGGAGTTTTCCAGCGAGGCAGAGTCATCCTGTGTGCACGCAGCATACACGTACACAGCCTGCGCTGGGGACTGGGGAGGGAAATCCCTGATACACACATTTCCTTCAATCCAAGCAGGAAAAAAAAAGGGCTTCCTGATACGCAGGCTCCGAAGAAATCCTGCCCCTACATCCTGTTATTCAGACAGTCTTATTATCCAATAACAAAACTGACTGTAAATCTGCCTTTGAATTTTTTTTCCCTTTCAAAAATCTTTGGACAAGATAGACATTTCCCTGGAGAACTGTTTTTTGTAGGACTTCATTGCAAACTCAGTGAGCTCAGGAAAAGAGGTTAACCATCCGAACTCTCTGTCCTTCTGCCCTCCTTGTTGCCTTGCTCTTCTCTCATTTCTTCCAGCACATATCTAGGAGTAATCCACAGCTTTATATTTAACACGTCAGTGTGTGTGAGTGTGCAGGGAGCAGAGACCAGCCAGCCCACAGCACCTGGAGCCAAGTCCCCCTGTACCTTCCCCCAGTTCTCAACAGTTGTCCTGCCCCATCCCTATAAATCTAATGGCACATGCCAGGTAATTCAGAGAAAAGCTCTTCAGTTCCTTTTTCACATGAAACTCTGGGTCCTCTAATTAAGGCAGGTTTCTTTCCTACCTTGTTCCCTGTACTCATTAATCCTTGGAAGCACTAGGGTAGGCACAGAATTAAAATGTCCCTTGAACGGAGGCATGATAACTTATATTCTGTTTGGATGTTTGAGTTTCATGTTGGATCATTTCACAACACACCCTGGAGAGTTTCATTAATTGAAACAGCAGAATGAATTTCCCTTTCTGCTTGTTTTTTCTTTTTTTTGTTCTTTAACTGAAATTTCTAGCCAATGTTGATGCAGGCTCTTCAGGCCCACGGCAGCTGCCTTTCTCAGGTGGAGGCCAAAGGCAGTGTTCACCAAGGGATGCAGTGAAGCAAAAATAAAAAAGAAGTTACTTAGTTCTGCCTTCTGTTTTCCCCTGAGCCCTTAATTTTCACCCCACCCATCTTGCCCTGAGCTGGTCTGAGTTCAGAGCAAACCATATTCCCTTTCCTTGGTGTATCGGGGTTTTTGTGGTCTGGCTCCATTTTCCCCCTGCTCCAGTCCAGCAGCTGTGGACTGCCTGGTGAAGAAACAGAGATGATGAATTGGTGAAAATGAGCAGCACGAGCCCCTCCAGTGCTGTGAGGAAGCCTCTGGGTCTGCTCTGGAAGGGTCACAAAGCTCAGGGTCCGGGAGAAACAGGAGCCAACTCTGCCCCGGCACAGCAGGGGAAAGGGAGCGTGATGGGACACGAGACCTTTGTGTCTTTCAGATATCGCCTTCAATAGCAAATGCAGTGAAAACAAACATTAGCTTCATGATGTGAGACTAGTTCTTGCTTTGCACACTCTTATTAATGTAATCAGGAAATGAGCTGTTGCAAGGCTTTCTCTGGCTTGCTCTACAATACTTGGGTGTGTTATAATCTATTGAGCTTCTCCTCGCAGAATCTCTGAAGTAAGGTGCTCTACTTCTCCTCCTTACCACCTTTTCCCAGCCCCACAGGGGAAGCACTGCAAACTTTTGTGTCACCTGTGTCTGCAATGGAAACATCTATGCTGTACCTCGACGGCAAGGTCACCTTCGTGGCTGATGGTCTGTGGGGTTGAAGGTGGAACTGCCCAGACCAAGCGCGATGTTATACAGAGGCTCCCAGACTTGGCTACAATTTCACTAACCAGCTCCTGACTCCCACTAAAGTCCCTGTCCCGGTGGGAATCCGACAGCAAAACCCTCATGTATGAAAACCTCATCCTGTGCAAATCCAACACCGATCCCTACCTCACTGATAAAAGCCAGAACTGGCTCTCCTTACTGCCGACAACTGCAGACCGCAACACAAAACCCACTAATGGGCCCTCTCCTTGCTGCCTTGTGCTTAGTGCGTCGCTCCTCGGAGATTTTCAGGGTTTCCTGGCTGCTGTGGGAGGTGAGCTTGGTCACAGCCATTGTTCCCATAGAAATGGAAACTTCAAAACACTGTGGAATAATCTGTGTAATAGCCATCAGTGAGTCACTTATTTTCCTGAATATGCCACAGTACTGCATTTGCGCTTTTTAGGAAGGTTAATGTGATGGTCTACCTAGCGAGGAAGGGCCCACTAATGATCCCAGCGTGGCAGGGAGGCACCCAGAGATTTCTCTCCCTTCTCATCGCTTCTGCGCAGAGGGTGACAGCGGTGCTAATCTCTCTCTGATTTCAATGCCATGATGAAAACCTATAGCCAGAAGTGCCTCCGGTGACTGCGGATGGGTGGCAATAATTGTGCTTGAGGACAGTGAGCAATGGAGACACTTAAACGTGGGGTTGTCTAGGAAATTACAACCCTGGGGTGTTTCTGAATGCTCCTTGCTGCTGAGGAAGAGAGCTGTCATCTCGTAAAACACATGAGGTTTCTCGGTGCAATAGCACTTCTTTGCTTCTGTGTGGATATTAGCAGCTTCTGAATGAGAAAGGCAAAATGAGCGATTGCCAACAGCCCGGCATGAGGAAGGGTTTGGGCGAGCAGCTCTGAGCAATGATGCAAAACTCAAGAGTTATTTTCCTTGTTCAGTGATGGACTCACAGAGTTACCTTGTACAAGAGACTTGAGCTGATCCCTGGCTTGCAAAGCACGGGTAGAAAAGGATTGTGATGGGGTCCATGATAGGAGGTGAGGGGAATCTCTGCTTTTGGCTTAGCAAACCAGACTATGTTGCAAATATCCCCAAATCCTGTACTGTCTGATCGGGAAGGCACTTCCACCGACTCCCTGCTGCCTGTGCAACCCGTAAGAGGTGCCCCGCTCAGTTTGGATGCACAAGGGCTATGGAAAAACAGAAGTGAGACTTTTACTCCTCATTTGCCTCCAGAAATCTGTCTCTTGCACCCACTGGAGCAGTTATCCAGGAGGACACACTCCGTGCCACACAACCCAGGGCCAAGAGTTACAGTCACTGCTGGTTTCCCAGTGCTACGCTGATTTTCCACCGTAGGGATGGCTGCTGTTCCAGCCTCTTTGGTTTAAAGGCTGCGACTGTTTTCACACCTAACCCTGGTGATGTGCTGTGAGAGCTCCTGGCTGATCACCCCTCTGCTCCATCGTGGTCCAGGTGAACTATTCCCCACTCCTTGGTTGAGTCGGTGACTGTTGCGGTTTAGTGAGCATCCCCAAGAAAACGCATTCCCTGCCAGACCATCCCGGTGGAAACTTTCTAAGCAATCCCTCTTGGAGCTGGTTGGCAACTTTTCAGACAACCCTTTTTTTTTAAACAGCGATAAATGGTGCTTTGATGAGCTAGACCATTTTTTAAAAAATAGAAATCGGTCTCTTTCAGTGAAGCTTTTGGGATTTGGGTTGAACTTGTGGGTAGATAGCTATGGACTTACTTTGCAATGGTCAGGAAACAGAGTGAGCAACCGCCCGGGGGTATTTGTTTAAAAACGAGCTGCCATAGAGGCAGGGTATGAACCCGAATTGAGATTCTTCTGCACCCTGGTGAAACTATCTGACTGCTGGGCTCTCCTCAGGCAGGTGAAAAGTTTCTTTCTTTGGAGCTTTTTGATCGAAGTTTTGAAGGGTCTTGTTTTCACATCAGTAGGGAGTGAAAATGAAGGTGTGGATCCGCACAGTACTTTGCAAAAGGCAATTCTTGTTTCCCAGCCGTTCCCTGCTGCAGTGGATCCGAGGTTCTCCCTGTCCGGAGGAGGAGAGCTGCGTTTCTGGGTGCCGGAGCCAGCTCTGCCGCGCTGTCCCCCTGCCCGAGCCACCATGGCTGCAGGGGGAATTGCTTTGTTGGGATCACGATAGGCAGTGATTTACGGTGAGCACAGGCTTGCAGCTTTTGAAAGAAAGGAGAATGGGGGGAATCTGATGGAAAATGTTGGTTTGAGGTGAGTGGGATAGCTACTGATGGGGCAGGGGTTCAAGGCGGTCATCTTGAGTAACATGGGGAGGGTCACCCCACCACCCTGAGCGGAGAATAAAAACGAGGATGTCTCTATATCAAGGGAGCGGCTGTGCTTCATGTAAAGAAAAGCTACATAAAGACTCTGGCTAAAGGACAAAGTTACTTTTGAAAACAAGGACAATTATCTTTAATTGTTTATTATTTACCACTAATGATCTGTCCTTCTGTTAAAGACAAGTCTGAGACATCAAATTGAGAAGCGGAAATAATGCCACAAGAAGTGGATGAGAAATTCTAGTGAAGATTAATGATTAGTAAATAAATGAATAGCACCTTAGTGTTCACATATCCTGGTTAACAAGTATGAGTAATGGGTAAACTTGTAAAAATCAAACTGTGGGTTGTTTTGCAACACAATAATTAAACAAAGAAGAGTCAAACAGTTGGTTCATTTATATGCAATGAATAAACGAATCAGTTCTATTTTCTCCAGTGGAATCAAAGCAAACAAGAGAAAGACGTTGTATCTGTGCACATAACATTGTTTTCAAACCTCAGCTGTTACAAACCAGAAAATATTTGCAATGGGGAGAATGATTTGAGAAATTAAATTGGAGTGGGAGGAGGAGTCTGCAGTATTGCCATTTTCCTGATATTAGCAAAGCCCGTTGGCGTTTTGTGTCGGTGGTGGGGAGCGGTGCCCTGAACAGGAAGGAACAGAGATTGCCACAGGAGGACAGCACCTGGAGAAAAAATTACTGCTTCATCATCTCCTACAGTGCTTCTAATGTGCCCACTGGGAAAGGGCAATATGAGCTACAAAATCAACGGTCATAACCAGGAATGGGAGGGGGGGAATTATTATCTCTATGCCCAACATGATTGAAACATTGGAGTGATTTGTTAGAAAAGATGGTCTTGGCTCACCAGTCCCACTCCAGTGATGCTGTGGTGGCTGCTGCCGGCCGTCTCCCTCCAGGTACAGATGCCTCAGGGAGCCTTCCAGCCCAGAGAGGCATTGCTCGGACGCAGGAGCTTTGAACAAGATGCCTGGTTTGCAATGGCTTTTGTGGCATTGGCATCTTACAGCCTAGGAGCCCTTGTTTGTAGTGGGAGTATGTAGACTTAAGAGCCTCCACTGATACAGCTCTAACCCCCTGAAAGCAAGTATTTAATTCCTAGTTAAAAATGGTTAGAGGATTTTTCAGACTGAAATCCCAGCCTGGGCTCCCCAGATTGCACCCGTGGGAAGGCTGTGCTATTTGAGCATCGCTTTTTCTATCACTCGCAGTGTACCTACTCTCTGGTTTCAGTCCCAGCAAAAGCAATATCCTCCTGGCACTAAGTTCATCAATGAAGCAGACCCATCTTGTGGCTACTGCATAACACACTTGGCAACTTGCTAAATCATCTGAGGTACGTGCGGATCCCAGTGCCATTAGCTCCGCGCACAAAGCCGAATGAAGCTGTCTGAGGAGGTGTGAAAGGCGGTGACAGAAAGATGGCAGATTCCACACTGTGGAGCATCTCTCTTGGGCAGCCACAGAGAACTGCATTTTTGTCCCCTCCTAGAACAGTGCTATGCCACGAAAAAAATAATCTAACATCGTAGATATCATAACAGTCCTGTTGACAAGCTGCTCTGTACTGGCTCATGCCTCCTCCTTTCCAGTACCTGCCCCGGTTCGTCGTGGCACCGTTGCACCCAGACTATTGAGATCTTCCCAGTTTGTTGTCCAGTTTGGCAAATTCTTCTCCCTGATATGTTTTCTGTGAAGCAGAGGCAGATTGTAATAACTACAGACAGCAGACCTGACAGCTCTCTCAGCTCTGGAGTTTTGTCCAGTAAAAAGAGCAGTAATTGCTCATCTCAGCTAACAAACTGACAAACCTGAACGCTTGCTTATCTTAAGAACTCTTGTGAAAGGGAGAGGCGCTGAGGGTTATTGTTCATAATGAAGACTTAACGCTCTGCTTTTTCATGCTTGTGCATGTTTCTGTTCTTCTGTGTCTTTAATCAAAGATTATGGTTTGTAACAGTGGATTTTGCCTTGGAACTAAGTGGGTCAAAGCCTTTGAATGCAACATGCTTGGAGCTTGACTGTCTGGGGAAAGGCTCCTCAGAGAGGTCCCCCCGCACTCCCCAACCCTCAAATCCCGGCAGCCTCCGTCAGGGAGGGGTTCTCTGAGCCCAAGAGCTGCACAGTTTGCTCCCCTCTGATGCCCACTTCCACCCTCAGGCCCTTCTCCTCTCCAGACGCCCCATTCCCAGTAAAGAAAGAGATCCTGAGCCCTGCCTCAGTGAGGCAGTTCCCACAAAGCATTGTTTTCCAAGTAAAACCATTTTCTCAAAACCCAAAATGCTGTCCTACCAATCCTTTGGATTTGCTCAGCAACTTTGCTCCCTCGCAGCAGCAACACAATCCTTCATGTCCAGACATGGATTTCCCATTTTCTTCCTTTCTTTGTTGCAGCACACACGCCTGCAACCATCTTTCTGCAGCTGGCAAATAGTGTGGCAAATAGACGGAGCAGTTTTACTCTCAATGGCAGAGAAATTCTCCTCTCTTTTTGTGCTGCCTGTATTGCCCGTGCCCCAAATTCCCATTCTTGCCTCTTGTGAAGGGGCAGCGAGAAGGAGCTGTGGGGATGGGAGAGGCAGGAGGAGTTAGAGGAGTGTTCAAGGGCCTCAGCGTAGGAGAAGACGCTCCAGGCATGCAAAAACAAAGACTAATTAAAATGAATGAGAATTATTTTTATCTCTTTAAACAATTGGAAGATCACATTTTAATTAAAATAATTTTAAAACGCGTCTTTTTTTTTGGCTGATTTTGCTAATGTATATACTCATGCGCTTATCAAAAATAGACAAAGAAACTGGAATGACATTTCTTTTTCCTAAAAGGCTTTTAGTGGCAGTAAATTAAGATATATTTATATATGTAAGGATTATAGGTGTAAAGACAGCATCAAGTTATAGAAGGCTCTATCTGGGTGAGGTGTGTTTTTTTTTTTTCTTCCCAGCATTTAAGTAGTTTTTGATGTTGTAAAGACGTTATTGCATGTAAAACTCTTCGCAGCTTGTAGAAAGCTTTATTGAAAAATAATTGGAAGCCTTGATCCACTGAGGGAGAGCAGTGGGTTCCTTGGATGATCTTTGCACGTATGGAGGTTAAATTACTGCTGTCACTCTTTCTCTGGGATTTGGGTAGGTGCAGGTGCCTGTAGGAGGTGTGGAGTTTGGGGTGGAAGGAGAAGTTCAGGAAAGATGACTGGAGTGGAGCGAAAGGGGAAACCAGCGGAGAAATAAGAGTGAAGGAAGCCATATTTGCAGCTGGCAATGGATAACAGATCATGTACGTTAAGGCTGGGGAGAAGAGAGAAGATGCCTTCATCTGTTCAGCTATGGAGGGGTCCAAAGTCCAGGGAAGCTTTTTCCCTGCCAGCAACCACTGTTGTGTTGTTTGATACATTTTTCCAGTCTCTTCTGGGCGCTGACGTTGAATCCACTGACCTGCCCAGTCATCCATCCTGTCCCCATCCATGCCAGGCCCATGTTGGGTGTCAGGGTAGAGGCTGTCAGAAACGGGTGGCAGCCAAGGACAAACCTGCCTCTTTCCGTGGCTGCTGGGGTAGTCAGGCTAGGTGCTTAACGTGCCCGTGGATTTCGTGCGATGACTGCCCCAAAGTCATTAGCTTTGTCTTGACAGGTCCCAGCTGAATAAAGCAAATATGCATGTTTCGATGCTGGTGGCTGATGATGCTTTCAAATGACTTGAGAAATATTTGGAAATGTCATATGACGCATGTATAGCTTATCAAGCCTGTATAGCTTAACAAGCATGCATAGTTTGGCACAATTATTTCAATTATCAAATATCAATTAAATCAGTTTAAAATTATGTTACTTCAATAAAAAAGCACTACCAGAGAGAGCAGGATGTGGCTGCCTTTATGAAGATGATCAGATTTCAAAATCCAAAATTATTGTGCCAAAAAGGAATTGGACGTTTAAGCTAGCGCAGAGTCAAGAGATCCTTAAGAGGTTTGAAGCAGAAAATTCCAATGCTTTGGATTTTTTGGAATGTTGGAATGAAAACTCTGTGATTTACTTAGTTGTTTATTTATTTGGTGGTTATTGTTGCTAAAAAATAGAAACGTCTCCTTTTTTTTTTTTTTCCCCTCTACCTCAAAGGAAACCCTGAGCTTGAAATAAGATCATTTCTGTAAATAAAGCTGTAGGACTTCAGCCAGTCACACATGTGACATCGTGCATTTATATCAAACCTAGTGATAATTGCAATGACGCCTCTCGCCAGGAAGGAAAACCACTAAAGTTTCTTTCAGCAACCGATATTATCATCCGATTTCTGCTAGCTGAGCTGCTCTGGGATGAAACAAAAACGTTTGTCTCCCTTGTGACACATTTCCTAGCATGTTCCTGTGTAGTCTACAGAGCCATATGTGTAATAAAAAGATGGAAAGCAAGCAGAAACAATAAGCAGAGATGATAAATGACACGAGAGGAAGAACTTCTGTAGGTGGTGTTGGTTTCAGACCAAAGTAGACAGTATCAGAAAAGTTTAGGGCCGATCGAGAAGAAGAAAGATTCAGAATGTTTACGAGTTTTAAGGCTGATTCAAGGCTAATGGGGAGGGGGCTTGAATTAAGTGTTTACCAGAACAACTTTCTCCTTTGCTGAAAAATGTGTGCTTTTCTTAAAAATATCTAAAATAGAAAACAGAAAAGGTGCATCTGGAAATGAAGATGACGTGGTTTGATTTGGCTGTATTTATCACAAACAAAGGTTGATGCTTTCAGGCTCCTTGGTGATGATGGGACCTCCTGGGCTCCCGCTGAGAGTCTAAGCTAAGACCAAGGATCAGGCCTGGCTCAGAAAGGGCTTTCCTGGGCGAGGAGCTCTCCTCCTTGATACATTCGCCCCGCGACCCATTTCTCTCTCTGACATAAAGACCTGCTCTAGTAAAACTTAACTCCTGTAATTCAGTTCTACAGAAATCTTATTTTGGTTAGCGAAAGAAAGATTATAATATAGGTGATGTTCAGGCATTTTAGTAGTGCTATAAACCCCTATTAAAGCCTTATCTCCAGACATATTTCTCTATCACACACACCTACGTTCACCCTTGTCCTCTCCGTTGTTTAATGGCAATAGCAGGAGCGGCTCAGCTGAGGGTGATGTTGTGCCATGTCTCCCAGTCTGTGTTAGCAGGACATTTTAAAAGAGATGTACAAACTCATCTGGCCGGCCAGACCTCTGAGACTGCAGTACCAGGCAGACTTTCTGCTCATGGAGATGTGGAGGCTGAACAGAAAACCATCCAAACTGCGTGAAATGCCTCTGAGGGGCAGAAACCATTCAGGAGCTGCTTGGGTGGGAACGCCTGGAAGAGCTGGATCCTTATCAGCATTCCCAGGTCGGTATTCAGCTCTTCACTCAGAGGATTAGAGGAGAAATAACCCTCTAAACTTTTGAAAGACGTGAAGTGTATGACAGTAGACAAGGAAAGGCCCTAAATTTCCTTCTGCTGCTGGCTGTTGCATATCCTGGTTCTTGCCGGACTCCTGCTCCAGCTAGGGAAATTTTCTGATCCTTTCCTCCTTAAGAGAGAGGAGATAAATCATAGAATCATAATCTCGAGTTGGAAGGGACCCATAAGGATCATTGAGTCCAACTCTCAAAAAATCTGGGGAAAAAAACAGGACCTGATAGCATATTACTTGAGAAATAGTATGCTATAGAACAAAGACTGACAAGTAAACGTCAGATCTCGCAGCAGAGGGAAAGGGAAGAAGCCTTCAGGGAACTGTGGGCTGCGTTAAGGCAGGAAGGTTATGAACTGATGTTGAGGGAAAGAAATAAGATTTTGTCAGACTACAGCCCTGCAGGAAAAGCCGCGTTGTAGGGCTCTGCAAAGTGCCGCTTGTCCTGGGCCTGGCCTGAAGCAGGCAGGGCTGACACCGCTGAGCCGTGCTGTCTGATAACCTTGCTGTCCCTCCCGTCCCTGCCGTAGCGTCACACGCTCCTCTTCCCTCCAGCTCTCTCCATTCCCACGTTATCATGGGAGACGTGCGTTCAATCTCTGCTTGGCGTTCCTCTGCCAGGAAGATGAATGCCATGTTCCTCCGTGCCGACAGAGTACGAAGGAACAGCTTCACCATAAAATTACAGTTAAATTATTGAGTGCCTTTGGCCCCACTGTGTTCCTGTGAAGAGTTTAGGTTTCTTCATATTTTCTGAGCCAGAGACCTGGCCATCAGATAACTTCTGAACAGAGTGAACTTGCCATATTACTTGAACTATGGAGAAGTAATACTCCACTCACATCATTCCATTGATTACACTGAGTTCATTAAGAAGTAAAGTAAAAGGATGGGAGAGTGAGTGATCTCATTTGGACCAGCAGAATTTGAAGGGCTCCAAAGCCATATGAACCAATTTCATCAAATTGCTGTCTCTTGTATCAGTCTAATTTCAGCTGTGGTTCTTCATCACTTTTTTTCTTTACTGTATTGCTTGATCTGTGGCTGTTGATGAGGTTTGGGAAAGAAAGGGTTTTTACTGTTGGGGATATGATACATCCTGGCACAAATGAACTCATCAGACACAGAAATGAAATGCCTTTGCCTTTAGATTTCTCTCTCTGGGCTTAGCGGGTGTCTCCACTGTATCAGTGACTTTCCTGGAACTGGGCTAGACCAGCAAAAGGTCTGTTGTTTCCCTCACAAGTCCCACCGCCCAGATGGAGTGTCGCACCTGAGAGCATCAACAAAGAGAGAGAGGCAGGGAGAGAGGAAGAAGGTGGCGGGGTGTGAATTATGGAGTATTATTAGACTGCTGTTACTTGTATCGCTTCTATAGCTGTGGCAGCTGGGGGCTTTAATTACAGAAATTAAAGGAAAAAAAAACTCATAGCTGCTCATCAAATGATACATAAAATAAGCAAACTGGCATTGTGCCTGGGAAGCCATCTGAGTAGGGCTGCACCAGCAAACATGAACAGGGAATGCCAAAGTCAGGATCCCTTCTGATCAGGAAGACCATGGTATCAACCTGAGCTTCAGCAGTCGATAGAAGGCAAAGAGAGGGGACAGTCAAGCCCTGAGGTGAGGAGAGCGATGCGCCAAGCTCAGGCCGATCGTAGTGCCTGGTTCCTCCTACTACAGCCAGCTCAAGAGCTGGAGCGTGGAGAACAAGTTGCAAGAAGAGGCTGCAAGAGACATGGGACAGTCGATGTGTGTTTAGGTGACAGGAGTGCCTCCCTCAGCTCTTCATCAAGAACTAGAGCTGTTAATGAAAAGCCCATTTTCTTTCATCTAAGCGGAGAGCTTTCTTCCCCTTGCCGCTGCTGAGACCCGCTTGCCGTGCACAGCTCCTCCTGGTCTTCCAGGGCCCTTTTGGGCATCAGCAGGCAGGGCCAGGGGCTGCCCAGACCTCCTGGGCACATCTCATACTCTGGACAGGAGCCGGTTTCTCCCATTCTGAGAAGAGAGAGAGGACAAAGAAGGAATCAATTTGTCAAAAAACCTCTTAATGAGCTGTTGAAGACAGCTCAGCCAAGGTACTGATGACCTCCTGGGTTAATTAACCTGCAGCAAAACCTGATGTCTTTTTTTTATTCTCCCTGTTTAATTTTCTTGTTACAGCCAGCCAAGCTATCCTCTAGTCTGGGCGCTGAGCTACTCATTGTGTGACACCTTCAGGTGCTTTTATGCCTTCCTCATCCTCTGCCAGCAGATCTGGCACTGGACAGGAGTGCCAGAAGCCAGCACCCCTCCCAGCTAGCTTCATGCTTCATTTTTCATTAGAATGTGATTGCATCTGACAGGAGCTCTCTGCCTCCCAGCCTGCTGCCATCCTGTCTTGCAGAACTGCCATCTCCACCCCTGATGCTGCCAGAAAGGTACCTTCAGGGCCAAACCAGCCCAAGTTCTTTCACAGGGCAGTGTCGTGTGGGACTGTGATAGAAAGGAGCACACAGAACCCCAGGACAGCAAAGGTGATGCCAGCGACAAGGAGGGACTCTTGCAAACACCTGGAATGGCCTCAGTGATCTGGTGGCATTTCAGCTCCCTATGGAAAGCAGAACAAGGGCTCAAACACTCAATCTGCAGGTGGATCTTCCCTGTCATGGACAGATTTCCGTCCTTTTCATCCTACCTCTAAGAAAGCAGGCATGGTAGCAGAGAGTAGAGCTGTGGAGTTGAGCAAGGATGGGAGGAATCAGGTTCCTGAGGGACCTCTGGGGCCAGGCAGTGGGTGCTGAGCCTCTCTGGAGGATCCTCTGGTTTGGAGAGACTCCTTGGGAGAGCTCATCATTTCCAAACACACCAAGGAGACTTTTTCCATAGGAAGAGACTGCGTTATCTGAGTGAATCTAGCACCCAAGGGTGACACTTCTTTGCCAGGGACAAAGACTCTGCTATTTTTACGCTGCAAGTGAGAATGGAAATGGAGGAGAATATGTACTGCAAAGAGGAGCAGAGTTGCACAAACTACTTGCCGTTGACAATTTATCTAGCAGCTTCCTCCTCCGTCTCCTCTGTTACATTGACTGAAAGCCTTCCAGTGCCCAGGAATTTGTTTCTCCTTCATGCGTAGTTGATGTACTCCAGTTGATGTCTTATGTTTGCACAGATCGACCGTGCATAATCAGCTCTTTTTTTCCCAATGCGGGAGAAAGAACAAGTTAAATGATCAGAAACAAGGTGGATTAATTGTTCGGAGCAGGTGCCACATCCTTTTTCCTCCAATGACAATCACATTCACAGATCTTTCAGTAAAAGGACATGGCCAGGTAGGAAAAGGAGAGCAGCCCTGTTCCTTGACTGGGAATGAGGTTGTGGATACTTCACCTGGAAAGGGTCACTGCGCTGTGCGTAGTCATGTGACAAATTTTGGGTGCCGTCTTCATTCAGTCCCTTGAGGGCTTACCAGGATGCCGAGCCACCGAGCGGCCAGGTTCAGAGCTTCCCTGGCAGCGTTGGCTGAAGCACGGAGGAAGCAGAGCTCAGCCTCATCCTCACATCCAGTGGCTGCCAGGACCTGAGTTTTCCAGTGCAGAGGCCCGAGGGCGGCTCCGTACGGAGCTAATGGAGCAGCTGGGTCAGGCCATCCCCTTCGGATAACGCCAGAGAAAAACGTGCCCCAACCGTGCCTCTTCCCCTGCCCTCCTTGAGCCATGTGCCATGGGTATGCTTCTCGCAGCTGGCATTTTCCAGCCTCCCTCGCTGCTACAATCAGTCAGGGAGGATTTTATTTGAATTAAAAAAGTTTGGTTAAACCTGACTGGTTTCCCCAAATAGCATTGATTGCCATATTTTGCTTTCCAGTCAGAAAAAATGGATTTTTCAGCAAACCAAGCAGCCAGTTAGTTGAGTTTTCTCCTACATCATACAGAGCCACCCCGGTTACATTCGAAAGCTGCCGAGACTCTTATCTCTGTGCAAAGTCAGAGCTTGACAAACCCTAAAAGTTTTGCCCGTCTCAAATAGCCAGAACTCAGTACTGGAAATGGAAATTGTAATTTGTATTCAGCTTAAAACAAACAAAACTCCCTAAAAGAGGTCTTGGGTCATTCTGAAAAGTGAATGTTCTTCAGATGATAATAACATCAGTGAAAACAAAAGACATTAATAACCTGCAGATTGTGTTAATTGCTTGTTATTGCATTGCATGTAGGTTTGTCATTAGCTATAACAATCAGATATTAATATTATTGTTATTTTATTTAGATAAAAGGTTGGACATCTGCAGTTATTCACAATTATATGAGTGATCATTAGATTATAGTTACTGCCATAATTTATTAAACAGGGCCAAATATTGTGGTTGTTGGAATGCGCATTTTACACCAAAACCTTGTATATCTGTGGTCCCTCCAGTTAAGGAATCCTGAAGGTCGGGGTGGTGGGGACAGGACCCTTTCCTAGCCCCTGATGCCCGCAATGTTTCCTGGAGATTTACTGCCGTCCCAGCTCCATCTCACCCCGACCCAGCCTCTTGGCTGCAGCTCTGGCAGGGCCACGCAGCCGCTGGCTGGGGACATCCCCTCCAGCACCTTCTGAGCCGTCTCCCCACCATCACCCTGGCACAGGGACGTGGTCTGGCTGGACTGGGCTCTTGGGGAGGTTTGCAAGGCTAAAAACGGTCTTTTGGGCCATGAGATGCCCTGATGTAACCAGCTTTGCTCTTTGTACTGCAGTTTATGCCAACCTCGCTGCGCATTCTGTCGCTATGTAAATTGCTGAAACTTCAAAGAAAAATTACTTCACCCATTTAGAAGGAGGTTTTTTTTTTCTTTTCTTCTCTTTTTCATCTGAAGCCACAGCATACGCAGACCTGTCCAGGACTCTCATTCTGCAAGCTTCACTTAACAAGGAAATTGTTTTATTTGTGTTTGGGTTTTGAATCGCAGCCTAATGACATTCAGGGCTGTGGGTTTTCTGTTCCATTTTATTTTATTAGCGAACTGCTGAGCATTTCTCATCTCTGCTCAGGACAAAGCATGCTCCTGTCTCAAGAGAGAGGGGTTCTGGTTTGTCCCTTTGTCCTCTACAAGCTGTGATACCAATATCTGCTCGTGTAACGCCAACACACAGATACTTCGCACTGCCCTTGAACGTACGCCTGTGTTCAGGTGCAGACTCTGGACATGTTGGGAGCATGAGAAGAAGAACCCATGGGATAGGTACAAACCCACAGACCGGCAAACCTCCTGCCCAGGAAACTCATCTAATCCCACAGCAGGGGTAAGCAACATGGGCTGGTTTTTAGGAGGGCTACTACAGTGTTTGCTTCCAGGTCAGGTATTGAAGGCTTCTCATGGCACTGAGAAACTACAACATCCCTTTCTCCAAGCTACCGTGCATCGCTGGAGCAGCTATTTCCTCCAGAAACGTCTCCTGCTTTCTGATGTATTGGAGAACCAGAATTGGACCTGAAATCTTCTTAGATGCCCTTCTTAGGATCTTCTAAGAAGTTTACTGTCTCCATCCTTCAGCAATGTTGAAACACCAGTGACTGGGAGAAAGCATGCCTAAGTTGAAGGAAGCAATGAGATAATAATATTCTTTTTCTTTAATGTTATGAAGTCCAAACATCCAGAACTCCTCATTCAGCTCTGCCTACATCACACAACTTTTTCCCAGGAGCATCACCCTACAGCAGCCTGGATTCCTGGAAGCACTTTGGCCCTGTGCTGGCCTCTGCTCAGGGAAACAGCGCCTGAAATCACTCATCGGAGAACCACCTGCAAAATATTGCAACCTCCAAAACCTCAGAAGTCACTTTCTAAAAAATCCGGAGGTTGTCTTTTGAGGCATGCGAGTTTTTAAATGGAAAATTTGTCAGATTCTCATTTTTTAACTTATTTTGTGAGATTTGAAGCTGGAGGGGAGGTGTTATTTTTAAGTTGCTGGGTTTTATCAGCAGCGCTGGAAGTTACTGAACTGAAAGCTGAATCTCATCACATGCCTTTGAGTCTTGAAACTTTGATAAAAACACCACTGCTCCACAACTTCCAATGAAACTCAGAGGTGATCTCTGACTACATGAATCAGCTCAGAAAGCCTCCTAAAATCTTAAATGTTATTTTTTCTGCCAGCTTTAAGTTTCTCTGGAAACCAGGGACAATCCTATTAAATAATCTTGAGATTTTGGTTTTGTTTGTTGGTCATTTAATCCACTCCTTTTATAAGGAATGTAAAGGGCATAAGGACTGTAATACAGTCTTGGAAAGCTGTCTTTCTCCAACTCTAAGTGTGAGGAATATATAATAAGCTGGGTGTCCTGATATGCTCATATGGACAGCTGAAGAGATAAGAGGAGGCGAGGGCAGTCGTAGGGCTTAAAAAATTCTTGGCTGCAGTACAAAGTAGATTAGAAAGGAAGATGGTATAATTTTCATTTTACTGTCGGGAAACTGAGGCACATGACTTCCCATGTTTTTCCATGGCCTTCCTCTCTCTTCCATGGACACAGACATCCCAGAGTCCCCAGACCCTGTACAAAAATCAGTCCTAAAGCAGACTGAGCTGCAGCGCTGAACGCGTTCACGTGTGCGGGGCTGCTGAAGCACGGCCCATCCAATTTGCGTGCTTGGTGCTAGTTGTTGAAACACCTCCTCAAAATAAGGCCTTGCTCCTTTCATCTGAGGATTTCAAAGCACTTTGCAGACATCAAACGTACCTTAGCAGCCCACTCTGCAGTTGGTGAGCATGACTGCTCAAGAGGATAATCTCAGCTGAGCAGACGCAGGCTTTTGCTTTCTCCCCTGGTGAGGCAATGGACGGACTTGAACTACATCCCATGGCATCTTGAGCTCTGCAGGACCTTCTGTGGGGAAAAGCTTCCCTAGGCTCCCTCTTTTGCCTCTCAGAGATTGAAACTGGATCTTGCCCAGGCTTTTTGACTGTCGTTAATAAGCAGAGCCCCTTATGAGACTGGAGAGGTCAGTGCCTGGACTCTCAGTGCCTGAGTGAAGCGTAAGGGCAGCCATGGTTGCCATCTCAGGTATCTTCTGAGATAGACACAGATTAGGTTAGCCCTGCTCGTGGCCTGATGTGGCCTTTGCAACGCAGGCCTGGATGGCCACGTGTCATCTCTGTTGCCCTGGGACACATCACAGCCAAGCTGATCCTTGTATGCCTGTTCCTACTTCTTCACAAACTCAGAGGAAAGGAGGGTAAGGAAATACCAAGAAAAGAAAGAGAGAAAGAAGATGAAAGATGGCATTTCTCTCTTGAGGCAATGCAAGAAATAAACCAGAGTCCTCCTCCTTCCCCCTCCGCCTCTTTTTTCTTTTTTTGAATTAACATATTTGTTTCCTTTCTTGGCCTAGAAGATGGTTTTGTGCCCCCAAAAAATATAATGTACTCCTTCATTTCTGGCTGACAGCTTCTGAAGTGTGCAGGGGAGCTCTTCCTTTCAGCTCCAGCACTTCGATAACGGATGCCTGACTGGCACTGAAGAGCAGGCTTAGGCAGGGCTCCTGCACTGTGGTCCCAAGCTTTTGCCCAAGCTGCTTTGGGCAGTTTAACTCAAAAATAAGGCTGGGACAAAGGCAGTGGCAGCTTTAGTGGTGGGTATTTAGGAGGACTAGATTTATCCAGCTCTTAAGACAACAGATTGGGAGTTATTTCTAAAAAAGGGATGGTACTCTTGTCTGCTTTTCTCAAGTGTCTGAAGAAGAGTGGTGGCAAAGAGTCTGTCTTGACCAGCTGGGGCCACCCCCAATAGACACAGCCTCCCAGGACAGCTCTGAGGATGACAGCGCTTGTTCCTTCTGCTTAAACTCTCTGCTCAAGCCTCACCTGAACTGTGTCAGTATTTCTTAAGATCTGATGCTGTAAGACAAGAAATGATTTAGTAAATTAGGAAGGAATGGGGCAAAAAGTAATGGGATCTTGGAGAGCAACTGGTCTAAAGATAGAAGCTGTTGGAGCTGGTGCAGCTACTGAAATGCCTATTTAGCTTCTTGGCCACAAATTTAGCAGCTTAAAGTTTAGAGCCTCCGTTCCTTTTGTAGACTGGAAATAATACATGAGCTCTTGTATGCCCCTGGCATTGGGATGCTGAGGTAAAGATACCCAGACATTGTCCCAAAGCCGAAAGTTAGGAAGAACCCAGTATGATGACTATTACCTTTCCTCCATGGACTATGTACCTAACGCCAAGTGAAACTGCACTAAAACCTTTAAAATCACCATCCATTTCCTGAAACAGACTCTGCTCAGGGTTGAGCCAACTGGCTAAATCTATATTCACTGGCAGGCGTGGCAGCAAACTCCGAAGTATGGGACTAAATATATCTCAGCCCTGCAGCCTCCTTCCAGAGAAGGGAGGAAAAAAATAAGTAAGAAGGTGGAATGAATGAAGGGCCTGAGCAGTCCCAAAAGTCATTGCTTCTCACATTATGAAATATAGACGACATTTATGAGTCTAATACCAATATCGATGTTTGCAGAGACATTTGTTCAGTGCTTGAAGTAAATACCTTCCTAATCGATACAAATAAATGCAGCTGAGTTTTTGTTGCGTGTAGGTTTTATATTTGGAGAAGAATTGGAAATGCCTTTTCTTTTTTATTTCTTGCCTCCTTAAAAAGTTTAAGATATTGAATCATGAATGAACCATGGGAGGGGCAGGTGACGGCTGAGACAAAGGCAGGAACCATTATTTGCAAAGATTTTATTGGACATCCTGTGATTTTTTTTCTGCAGCCCCCCACAAATTATTTCCATAGATCAATACAGTTAAGCTCATAATGGAAAAAATATGGGTTAAGTATTGAGTATTATTTGACTAGCTCCAGTGTAAAAAAAGGAAAATGTGAGATTCTGAGCTAGGCTGAAAAAATCTACCATTTTGTTGCTGCACAAAGAAGTGGTCCCGTTCCTACAAGCTCTTGTTCCTTGGGTATTCCTTGACTCAGTCCACTGAATGGGCAGAAAATTAACCCAGTAATAAAAAAGCAATGGGAATAGAGGGGAGGTAGGAACAGTCCTGTCTTATTTGGAGACAGACAGATGTTCTGGCTTAACCTTGGAGTGGAGCCTTGGTTTAATGGTAAAATCATCAGCGATGCTGCCAATTCCAGAGGTGGACCCTTGTGCAAGTCTGATCTCCTCCAAAGTGGTCCTGGGATTTCTGATGAAGGCTCAGGATGGTTGCTTGAAAAATTCAAGACCGTTATATTAATACCTGGTATTTGTATGGGCTCAAATATGAGGATTCTGGCCATGAAGTTCTGCAAAGCTCAGATGCTGAACCTGAGATGCAGCTGCTTCTTGGGTAGAATTACCACACTTGCGAGTGCTGCTTGAGGGAGACCAAATGGGAGTTTGGACAGAACAGGAGAAATAAAACTCTGCTTGCTCATGTAAACTGGCTGTACAGCTTTCCTGGGGTGCCGGCAAGGTAGACAGGGCCTCATTTTTCAAACTCTACCCTGAAAGAACCCTTAAAATAGACCTGGACTTTCTTGCTAAATCAGCAAAAAAGCTGAGCCTCTTTCTGCTGACTTTGAGATCAGTTACCCGAGATGTGTGGTTCATGTTTAGATTGCTAAGGTCTTTTCTTCAGTTTAGTTTTAATCTTAAATTTAGCTTTTCCTAATAGGAGAGGACTAAATGAGACCAGACTGTTTCAGTACAGCTCGGCTTGGTCTGAGTCAGTGCATTTATCATCTGTAGCTGTCATGCAGGGAGACTTCTGTGCTGAGGAGTCTTGGAATGAGAAACTGGATCCAGGGTTATTTCATATGCAGTTCTTGTTTGCCAGAAAGCTGGTTTTACATGACCAGCATGTTTGTATTAAAGATAATAAAAGGTCATCAGAAACCTGGCAGTCTCTTTCTTGATCTGAGCTTGGGCTTCCGTTTGGTACAGACAACACCTTAAGTAGCATTACCAAGATCAGGGGATTTCGAAGCAATTGCACAGGGGGGTTGGCAGCACGAAAAAGCAGCAATGTTTGCAGAGTCTATTGTACTTCTTATTAATGGAAATTTAATGAGTAGAAAAAATCTATAGTTTTCTGAGCCCACAGTAGCCAGGGCTTTCCAGGCAGGGAGAAACAGCATTTCTTACCCTTTAGGTTTACAATGTAAAGATTGATCAAATGCATAATCCTTGCTGTTTCCTTTATATCACAGTTTTAATGTCTGCATATTGTTAGTCTTGTAAAAGGGCTTGACTTTGTGATGGCAGAAGAAAGAGACTGGGAAGGACTCTTTGATCATAAAAGTCTCCAAACAGCGTATGACTGCTCTGCAACTCCTGGCAGGGGATCCTGAGCACTTTCTTTGCTTTTTATTTTTCTTTTTTCCTTTTGTAAAGAGAACCATTTTTCCTGTCTGCTGTGATGGTACTCGGCTGACATTTAGTGACAGGTTGCAGGTGAAGTAGGGCTTCACTATGGAGCTGCCCTGCTCCATCCCCGTCCTCCCCAGCGCGGTCCCCTCCCTTCTCCTCCCTAATGGCTGCAGCCAAATCAAAGCTCCTCGATTTCAACAGCAAGAGCAGCTTTTTTCATGTACTACTTTTGCCAAGGAGACCTGTGGAGCCAGCACTGCTCTGGAGGAGTTTGCCCTACGAGCTAGGGTCAGCTCATCTGCCGGGGTTGCACATGGAGCCATTTGCTTTGAGCTCCTGCCTCTGGGCAGCTTGCTAAGGTCTGCCCTCCAGACCTCCTGCTACAACAGATTAATTGATTTTAAAGCCAACAAGAATCACGGTGATTGTCTTGTAGGTTTTCTACTGGGGCAATCGAATCTCTCTCTCTCTACAATGTAGTTATCCTCGTAGCCATAGAAACTAGGGGAATTTATAGGCACCACACAGTTTCTTTGGCTAAATCTATATCGGTAAATAACAGTGTGCCAGGGAACGTTTTTGGGTACCGAAACGTGCTCGTCCTCACAGTGATGTCATTCGTGTGCTCACTGGCATGGGACCCTCCCGGAGTCCTAGGCACTGCTGAGATTTAGCATGAGTCAAGCTTTGCTGGTTTCCATGGGGGAATTTAGCAGCATTGGTTTGGCAATGAGGTCTTTGGAGTGAGCAGGAGACGTGGTCTGTTCCCAGCTGGTGCAGAGGGTGCACCATGCTGGCATCCGTTAAAATCAAGTGTCACAACATGACAGTCTTTGGTAGTTTGGCACCGTCGTTAGTGGGGCAAGAACATCTACTCTTGAGCAAATGGTCATCCTTATAGAAAGTCTACTCGATTTCAGGGCTGTTAGTCCATTTGTACAATATACCACATACAAAGGTCTAGTTCCAAATATCTCCATGTGCAAATGGGCTGTCTAAGGAGGGAAGGCTTTGATTCAGTTTGTGGGGAAGAAACAGGCATTTAGAAATGATTTATAGCTTAAGACTCTAAAATTATACTTCTCTCTAAAGTGAGTTTGAGTTCAAACCCAAGACAGACCAAAAAAAACCCCAACTGAACCTGAAGCTTTTGAAATGGGAAATCAGGTTTTGGATTTTCCTGTATATTTCTGGAAAAAGCACCTGCTTCTCTTGTGTTCTTCAATATTCATCAGAAAACCCTGAAGTCAAAACCCAAATAACTCTTAACAAAAAGGCAAAATTCTACAATGAAAAAAAGGGGTAGGAGGGAACACTTTACACGCAGCTCTATTCAAAACAAAGAGGTTTTTTAGCTACTTGCTCACAAAAAGGATGTGAAAAAAAATGAAGGGCTGTAGATATTTTTTATGATCATATAACTTAAGAGGAGCTGATTAAGTTCTTCTGAAATGCAGAAAACATCTGAGAAATGTCAAACCAATAAAGGTATTTCTGGTGTGACTGTTTTAAGCAACTGACAACAAAGGTTTAGCACAGAAACACTGTCTCAGTGGTGCGATGTATCACCACATTGACAAGGCAGGGAAAATATTAAAAGGCAATAACTAGTTAGCTGATTTTTTTCATGACTGGCAGTTGTTTGGACATGTGTGTTTCCCTACCTGAGATGCTAGAAAAAGAAGTAATTGAACTACTTGGAATCAGTGGATTTTTAATTTGGGGAGTAAGAGAAAAAAATAACAACATTACCCTGTGGAGAAGAAAGCAGTTTTCTCCTTTCTCCTGTTACGAATCTTCATGTGTACACAAGTAATCCAACCCAAGTCAACAAGATTTCTTGTTTGTACAAGAGCAGTGCTCAGCAAACATCATGCTCGAGGCTTGCCCAGAGAGAGCAGACACATCTGCCTCAGACACGCAGTGTCTCGAAAGCTTAGCTTGAACTGCAAAACACTCTCCTGAAATCGCTCCATGAGAATGGGACACTTTCTGAAAGCTACGTCTTATCTTGCTGTCTGGAGGGCACCCTTTGGAGCAGTCGATGAGCACAGGCGAATAAATTGGGCATTTTTGAAAAATGAAAAAGTTTTTCCATCCAAAAATGTGAACTCTTTGAAAACAAGGTGGTGGTTGTTTTTTTTCCTCCTTCAAACACATCATTTTACGTAACCACTCCTCATAGCCAGACTGGCATTTCTGAATCCAAAAAGAAAATATCTGAACTAGTCTGGTGGTAGAGGCTTTGCTTTCCACTGGGCACATGCAGACTCTGCCTGTGTCAGTACCTTTGATGTGCCTGGAATATTCTCCAGCAGTGACACGGGTCATTACGCGGTCGGTATGCCAGGAGACTTCACAACCCTCCTATCAAGGAGGCTGAATGCAAACTGCCCTGTGAGCATCGCCACGAGGCTGTCCCATCTGCTGGTCTGTGCCTGCGAATTTCTTGGGAGAGTACCAATGGCCATGGGCCTAAAGCTTGCAAAGGGCCGTTCAGGTGGTTTGGAAGTCCCTGGAAGTGCTTGAGCTCTGCGAGTACAGATGTGCAGTTAGGGTCTAAGTAAAAGCAGAGTTTGAATGCACACTTCTTGCAGTACAGGTGCGAAGTGGTAATTAGCTAGTTCTCGTTGAGGCATGGAAGGAGGGGCTGCTCTGTTTCTACTTATCATTGTTTCCTTCCTTTATTTTAATTTTAAAAAAAATATCTTTAAAGTTGTGGTCACATCACATCTCCAGCAGATTTCTACTATGAGTTTTTGTCCTTGAGCCACCGCTGTCCCATAGTTTATCAGCATGATTTACATACTTTAGAGGCACAAGTCATCTCATCCTAAAATACATGGTTACCTTTGATTAGGTGACTTCGAAAGTGACTTTTTTTGGCCTTCTGGATAAAGTGTTTCTCCATGTCCTCAAAGCCCAGACCAGTCATGCTACAGTGCTGGGATGGAGAAGGATCCATACATTAATATACACAAGATCAGAGGCCTTTTGTGTAATCAGTGCAAAGCTGGATACGTCTTTCTCGAGGGAATTACTTTTCCCTCTTGGACGAAGCTCTGATTGCACCTTCTGCTTTTCCAGCCCTCGAAGTGTGTAATGCTTTGCTTCCTGCACAGAGAGAGGAGGGTGAGGTTAAATTCTTAGAGAGCTTCAGGCTTTGGGATAACAAACCACCAGCATTTGCTGTAGTCAGAATAGCAGAGATATGAGGTTTTGAGAGCTCAGTCACTGGAGACCACTTACTTTTTCAAAATTTTGCATCTCAGGGATGAAATACAGATTTTTGTCTTCTGAATTTCAATAACAGCCTCTCAGGAGCAGAACAGCAGCTTTGGCAGAGGCGTGTTTTCCACCTGCTTATTGCTTCAAACAAAACGCTGCAAACAGCCAAGCCTATCTGGCAAGCACAGCTCCTGTGGATATCTGCAAGACACACGGACTTGGCCCAAAGTATTAGCTCGGAGCGTGACCGGCTGTGTTCGTCCATAGGATCCCTGGATGTTCTTCCATGCTCTTTTGCACAGACACTGACACAGACACTACTCTCTTCTATGCTATTAAAAAAGCAAGGTCAGTCTCTTCAAATGGCCACGCTGACGTTGGAATCTGCAGGTTCATGTTCCTTGGGGATCATTTTTACTTGCTTGCCATTAGGTAGTTGCTGAATCCAGATGTTCAGCAATCCTGCAAATTCATCAGCCCATTAACTGTAATAAATTCGGACCTAGTAATTTCCTCTATAACTTTATTTCTTTGGCCCAAGGTCAGAAACAGGCATTTGAAAGCCACCAGGGTTCTTATGGCAGTGCTGGAGGATGAATACCCTTCCTGTGGCTGTGGGGCAGATAATGGAGCATCCCCGTACAGGAACACAAATGGGAGGTCCCAAAACTGATTATTTTGGGAAAAATGTGGAGATGTATGTTGTGCCACGCCGTAGATCTGTCTTTGCCCATAAACATCCAGTGAGGAGGGCTGGGGTTGGGGCTAAGCTTTTTCTCCCATGTGTCCTGGAGACTGGGCCTAAGAAAGCAGGACATGGGAACAGACCAAGATCTGCTTAAGAAATTGCATAGACAGAGCCAAAATGTGAGGTTTATGGTGTATTGGCTCCATGGGGAAACCCACAGAGAAGGCTGGAGAGGGCTCTGCTAAGCCCGACTCAGCAGTGCCGGTTTCACGATCTTGGGAAGTCAGGGGCAGGATGAAGGATAAAGAGCATAAACTTTGGTTGATCATAACAGTCATTAAAATCATAGAAAGTAGTGGTTGGGAGGGACCAAAGTCATGGTTGGGTGGTCTTTGCTTTGCCAAAGAAAGGAGCATCCAAGTTGCTCCTTCCTGAGAGATGCGTGTCTAATCCCTTCTGCACATCTCCAGTAACGGCATTGCTACACCTTTACCAGGCAATTTATTTCAGTGTTTAATTGGCCTCATCGCAAAAATGTTTTCCCCAATGTCTAACCAAAATCTCCCTTGTTAGATATGAAGCCAACCGCTCCTTCTCCTACCTCAAAGCTCATTTACACAGGATGGGCCACAGGGGCTGCATAACGTATTGCTTCATCAACGCAAACCCGGGAAGAGGAGCTCTTTGTGCAATACCTTTTCCTACAGCTCTGTGCTTGTACAGTACTAAACACAACCTGTCTAAGATCCTTAGGCATTCTTGTAATAAACGTGATTAATAACAGGATAACAAATTCCTTTTGTTGCTTTCCTCTGGCAAAAATAAGTCAAAGCACTGGAATGAAAAGATTTTGCAGCTCTAAGAGAATCAGGGTACAGATTGTGGCTAGTTGTAGGCAGACAGGCAGCCACGAGCTGACAATATGCAGCAGCAGATTCTTGGGCTCAGAAATGATGAAATGTCCCTTTTTCTATCAAAACAAAAAGCCATAGAAAATATTCTCAAGCAGAGACTGCCCTCAGGCTTGAAAAGAGAAGGATTGGTTTCTGCTTCCTGCACTTTTCTTAGGAGTATGAAAAGCTGAAATCCCAAATTCATGGTTGACTTATTCTCCCTTTCTTCATGTTTCTCATTTGCTTGCCAAGTTGTGGAATACAAAGGGAAGTCCATGAATACAAAACTCTCCAAAATCCCACCAAACATCCAGAAAATAGATAAACACAAATGAGCTCTCTCTTCCAGCACGACTGGGATCTGTATTAGCTCCTAAATGCGGTTTTGTCATTTCCATTCTCTGAGCGCTCCACATCTATTTACTGCTCCATTGTAGTCATCCTATATCTTCTCCCACATGCGCTAATGCATTTCGTTCCTTCTGAGAAGAAGGAAATCAAATATTTTCCTGACATAAATCAGGATAAAGGAGTGATTTACAAAAAGCGTTTCCTTCTGGAAATCATGAGCTGGGTATTGCAGAATGGAGTGAGCAGTTTCTGCAAACAGATGTGTAATTTCAGTCGTGGAAATCACCTGTAATTCAGATAACCCATCTCTTCAGGAAGGACTGTAAAGCATCTCAGAGCATCCTCTGTTACAGCCCAGACACTTCCATCACTGGACCCTGGACGCAGCTAATCCTGTTAATTTTTCTTCTTTCCACCCAAATAAATCCAGTTCAGCTAGTGACTGGGGGAATCCTTTTGAGACCACGGGTGGAGAGGGTCTTGACCTTCCTGGAGATTGTGGTGTCTTCAGAACAAGCGTCCAGGAGCTGTTCTTTGTACAAAAGGTCCTACTAATAAAAATGATGGAGAGCGAGATGTGTGATGGATGTGACACACTGGGAGCAAAAGCCTGGTCCTGGAGCAGTCAGAAGCAGGAGCTTTGCTGTGATTTTAACCTCCATGAACTTCCCAGAGCATCAGCAATCCCTTTGCGGTTGAGCTAAAGCCTGGCTAATCTTTCAGCTTAAGTTTATTGCATTTTGATTCAAAACCAAAATACTCCAGAAGGCAGAGATCCAAAGGGAAAAAGTTCTTCCCAGGCAGAAATCTGCAGCGGCAGGTTTTTACGCTCGTCAGAAGTGAATCACTGCCTGTTCTGTATGTGTGGAGCTTCGATGGCTTGGCCGGGGCTGACAGCTGGTTCCTGTCCCCATCTGTAGTGCTGCTGGTGGATGAAATGATGCACGCTGTTTCTGAAGGGGTTGCCAAGTTTGGGATGGGGTTATATAAAAAAGGCAGGCAGTCATGACAAGGTTTGGGTCATGCCTCCAACTCTGAAGGTGTTTCCTAGCTCTTTACTTATGTAGGAACAATTTTTGCCAAGACCAGGGCTCAGATTTGCTTCCTCCTCTTCCTGCCCTGTCTGCTCCCCGGGATCTCTGCTGACCCTTTGGATCTGTGGGATACGGGCCAATCTCCCTAGCTCCCTGCGAGGGTTAATAATTTCTTTTTCTTCCAGCTTTCCTCCTTGCTCAATGTTTTCTCTGTCTTTTCGATGCATTTGAGAGCAGCAGAGAGAGGTGCATGCTGAGGCTGTTAAAATGAGGGACTGAGCAATACCTGAGGGACACACAGTGGTGCTCAGCCCCCCCAAGCCCCCCCATTCCTATTCTCCCCTGACTAAAGCCAGCTCCAGAAGATGAAAGAAATATGTCTCAGTGACTAGTAACAGCACTGGCTTTGGATGGCGAGTGCAGGGAAAGCAAGCGGGGGGGTTACTTGGAAGGGACAGTAAAGCAAATGAGGTGCAAGGGAGCTGGTGCTCGGGAGGGGCAGAGTTAAGGGTAGTGTGTATGCTCTGCGGTGTGCCGTCCTCACGTACCCCCTTGCTCAAGGGTACGAGGTTGCACCTCCAAAGCCGTGGCAGTTCAGCTGCTTTTGGCACAGCTATTCATGGGGCGGGATTGCCCTTCCTCCATGCAGCTGTGGCACAAGCCAGCTCCAAAACCAAAACTCACTCCACTCTGGTGAGGCAAGACCAAGGCTGGCCATGCAGAGCCACAGTGCATAAGCAAAAGGCAGCACATGGGGAGGATTTAGCCTGGCACAGGTCTGAATGTCACCAGCTCATCTGCAGCAGGTTTGGGAGAGGAGAACGCATGGCTCTGCTCAAAGAGCTACTGGCCCCAGGGTGGCCGGACCCCAGACCTGACCTGGTTCCCGGCAGAGGGTGGCAGAGCTCCGTGCTGAGCAGCCGGAGGTTGCAAAACCATCCAGCTTCCCAGCAGCCGCAGGAGCAGAAACCCTGCAGTCTGAGGACTAATAGAGTGGGTGCTGACCTCTTTGCCCTGTGCTAACGTGGCCCCAAAATGTTTTGGCTTCATGGTCTTTGAGCGAGCCTGGTCATGGAGGAAGGTAGAGGAGCTAAAATGTAAACCTGATGCCTCGCTAGAAGGTAGAAACGGAGGGATTCGGTATTTTCATACGGCTGTAGCCAAAAATGCTCAGGCAGCCCCTTCACCCTGAAATCTGTGGCAATTCAATAACTCAACATCTGTCAGGGCTCTGGCTTAGCCCTCCGAAGGTGTTCTTGAAGCCTTGGCCATACAGAGAACAACCTCTCTCAAAGCCTGCTGGAGAAGGGCAATGTTAAAAAATGTGAGACAAAGTACAACTGTTGTGTTTGGGGAGGTTCAACGTTTTGAAATTCATTTTCCCTTCACCTCAGAATGAAAGGGGAAATTTAGAAATATTTCCCCAAGCAGAAATTTCATTTTGAAAACGTCAGAACCCCCTTCTGGAAATGCTTCATTCTGTAATACTGAAGCAGGATGATTTGAAAAAACAAATGTAATATATAAATATTAAATACCTATAAAATATTGATCTTTTTCTATATTATTTAAATTCTTATTACATCTCACTATGTTACATTAAAACAATAGCGTAAAAGCAGAGTTAAATCGAACAAAAAACTGGAAATTAAGTGCCCCATTTTGACTACAGATTATTTCCGTTTCCAAGGGTGACTCATTCTCATTAGATCTTCCTGTTTTGGAAAAAGAAGCTTTTTTTCCTGAAATACTCTTTCATCACACATCCCTCCCAGGTTGTAGCCATAGGTACAGTTCTTCTCAGTGCTCCCAGCGAGAGGTCTCAGAAATGTTCACCTAGGATGGGAGGTTTGTTTTTATCATTTTAGATACGGGGTGATCAAGGAAAGGAGGAGAAGAGGGGAGAGGCTTTACTCTCTCCTAATTTCAATAACTACCTTTTAGACTTCCTTGCTCGGAGGACCTCCATGGAGAGTCCATCCCCTGTCTTTATTGAGGAGACCTTCCCCACCCAAAACCCCGAAGACCAGGGACAACAGGTTAAAGCGGTGCACAAAAGTACAATAAAGGGGCAAATTTTGCAAACTCGGCCCCGATAAGGTCACATGCTGAGGGGTTCAAAGTTGCCAAATGAGCAACTTGCTCAGTTTAGAAAGGCAGTCCTGGGGCTGGTCATCTCAATGCCTGGAGAAACCTTCTAGCTGGGTGGGATAACCCGCACAGGGCCCACCTCCAGGCAGGACAGCCAGGAGTTTCTCAGCAAAGCCCATAAACCTGCAGCCAGGGATTAAATGGCTTCTTTCAACCCACACACAAAGTCTGTAACAGAAAACAAACCTGGTTTTCCCGACTTAGTTGCCAGGTCTCACATTAACACTTGCCGAAACAAAGTTTGCACGGTCCTTTCCAGATTCACCGGGCAGTTTGGCTGGATGGAGGTAGCATCACTCAAGTTTAAAACCTAAAATGATATTTATGATTCTAGATCAGTAACACTGCTTCTGCTCAGCCTGAGAAAGGCATTTACATCCTTTAAAAACGAGTGTTTTGATTGTGTTTTATGTAGAGTACACATAACCAATTGAAATGTAATAGTCTCTATGTTACTGAGCTCATTTCTGCATTGCTGTGGCTTATGTCTTTATGTCTTTAGGACATTAAATCATCCCAAGGGTCTTGTGTTTTCTTACATCCTCTAGCACTGTTTCTTTTATGGTAGACTAAGTCTCTATATGGGAGATTAAGTTTTACAGTGTGATGCCTCAATCCAATTTTTTGTTACCGCTGCTTGTTCTGCAGACTTCCACTTGCACATGGTATAAACTTTGGCTCGGGGGAACTGCCAACATTGCTCCAGATTGTCATGCGCCACCTTCCATCTTTCTAAACATGAGTTTTACCTACAAATGACCGAAGGTGTCTAGCAGCACCTTGGTGTGAAGCAGGACATTGGGAGAAAAGGGGAAGAGACGGCAGTGTTTAGGACTTTTTTAAATCTATGTTTAGCATTTCTTTAATCATGTAAACCCCAGGGCTTCTACATTTGCACTGCATTTCTACATTTTATTTAATTCACAAGGATTTTTGCCACAGCTGAAGACAGAAGAATGTTTCACTGTTACAGAGATCTTCCTTGGACAAAGCTCAGTTTCTCCTTTGGCTGAAGTTAATAGCATTGCCCTTCCCTGGGACCCCGAGTGAGTACGTGAAGGATCAGGAGATGCTCAGGCACCATGGTAATGGGGCCAGTTAAGCAGGACGGGTTGTTGTGACCTCTTGTACCTCTTGTGACTATCGTTGTTAAGTGTGCAGGTGTGAGGGGACATCCCCACACTCCTGTACAGCAAGGATGTTGCTTGTTGATCCACTCTCTCTTTATATCCCTTTGCCTCATTGCCTTTAGCTCTCTTAACTGCCCTGCCAATGAGCTCCTCATTAAACAAGTCCCCAAACGTATCCCTTAGAAAACAAAACCAAGGAAGAAAACATATTTAGCTCTAATGATGCGCACACTCTCTTTGTGTTTGGATCTGTTGCAGTTTAATGAAGGAAGGACTTACAGCCCTGTTGGGAGGGTGAGCAGGGCACGGGGCTTCTCCAGCACGCTGCCTCTAAAGGGAGGCTTATGCTGGGCAAGGTACAAGGGACCTGAAGGAAACATACTGTCAAGTTGAAAGTCAAGCTTGATATTTAACTAGGAAGTATCAGGAAATTATTATGGACAAGTGGGAGGTGGTGGAGCCTTAAGGTGGGCCTGGAAAAGATGGATGGGGCCCAGCAGCAGAGAAGGTGCAGGCAGCAGGTGAATTATGCTGTTGCAAAATCCCTGCAGCACAGGGAACTGCAAGTCCAGGTATTTAAGCAGATGTAAACCAGACCTGTTAATGAATCTTTATAAAATCTCCATAAATCTTTAATTTTGAAGCCATGAGGAAGAGCTATTGGGGTAGCAATCCTTTCTCTGGCACCCACCCCAGCCTGGCTGAGGAGGCTGGACACTGCCACATCTCCTGAGACGCATCAAGAGGAAGAGGTGCTGCCTGGAGCTGGTGTCCATTCTTTCCAGAGCTGCTTATTAATTGACCCTCTGCCCCCCCATTTCTAGATGCCCTTCCTCTTCCTGGATACCCTCAGGGTCTGCAGCATTTGCCAAATCAATCTTCTCTTCTGCGTACTCGCAGCCTTCACAGATTTCTCTCTTTTCACCTTTCCACACTACTTGCTGCTTAGCCACACTATAGGTATTCCACTTTTTTAATCTTCCCTCCTAACTCAGTCCTACCAATGCTTTAATTATTTTTTTCCTTCCCATTTTTCTGATCTTTTTCCAAGCTTTCTCATAACAAGATACTTTGAGCTGCTTGTAAAAGCCTGGTTTAGTCTCATCCCAGCTGGCAATGGCAGGGCTCACGTTAAAGCCCGTCAAAAATTCTCCAGCGAAAGCAAGTATCCTCATGAAAAACATCATTTCATGCAGCGTCAATTATCTCATTTAACACTTTGGAGCTTCAAATTTGTTTGGTCAAGCCCAGTGGCAGGTTCTGTGAAATTTCTTTCCAGTTAGCTCAAGGGCCAGGAGTACAGGGAGCCACGGGGTGGGAGGCCC